>NW_028321878.1:23733571-24034285 GCF_036245765.1 Copidosoma floridanum | reverse complement strand
ACCCTTTTGACCATGTTTCAATCTTCATCAGTTGGATTCATCTGATGTCGACTGAGTATATTTACAGCATAGCTGATGTCTGGACGTACAGTATTAGGTTCATATATTAAACAGCCCACAGCCTCTCGATAAGGAACATTTTCTGTCAATTTTGTCTCTTTTAAATCATTCTGCCTTTCAGATTATTCTCTTTGTTTACTTTGTTGATTTAACACGTGTCCGGTGACTATGGGAGTTCTCATGGGTTTTAAATTTTTGAATCCAAACTTATCCAGAATTTTATCTATATAATCAATCTGAGTCAAGGTTAAAACCTGCCTTTTTTCTGTAACGGACATAAGCAGGTATTAGATGCCAATACGTGCGCTTTAAGTAGAAAGAGAAGAGGTAGAGAAAATGTCTCGGAAAAGACGTATAGCTCCTGTTCGTGGCACGAGATAAATAGAGCTCGTGGCAATATAGCTGGGTAGTTTTGAGGATCCGGCGAGCTTGGCTCTGTCATGTAGGTCCGGTGAGGGTGATGAAGACGAAAAGGGCTTTATCATGCCTCGTTTACCAACTGCAAAACAGAGCTGCGTCAAAAGAGTGAAGGTAAAGAATCTCGAGAAAACAGCTGAAAAAAGGCTGGTGAGCTTTCCCTGCTTCTCTTCTTTTGATAGCAAAAGACGATCGATCGTGGTGCGGGAAAAAGTGTGTATGTGTATGTGTAAGCTCGGAGGCACTAAAAAACAAAAGACGTGGAGCTTGAAAAATTATATATAACAAAAAGAAAAAGTGAAGTCAGTTGTCTTTGAAAAGTGATTCAGATAGGTAAGACTCTCCTCCTCTTTAAAAAATATTATGCCACTATTAAGATAATGAAATTCATTTCTTTTACATTTTCTTTGCATGTTTTCTTGTTGCCTTTTCATGCAATTTTAACACTTTCTCTTCTGACTTCGATACCCAGAAATGATTCTACTTTACTGAGATCTGTCATCTCAAATTTGCTTTGCAGACTTTCTTTAACAGACTTTAAGCGATTTGAATTATTACCTGCAATGATCATGTCATCAACATATAGAACTAAAATAAGAATTTTTTCTGCCTCGTGCCAAGTAAACAGGCATGGTTCTGAAATGTGTGACTTCAGACCTATTTTGTTGCTGCTTCTGAAAATTTTTCATGACATTTTTCAGGACTGATCTGTAGCCCATACAAGGCCTTTGCAGCTTACAGACTTTATTCTGAAGTTCTTGGTCTGTGTAGTTTAAAACTTCTGGTTTCTCCATGTATATTTCATCATCAAGAGTACCATTTAAGAAGGCTGTTTTTACGTCTACTTGACAGTTATCCAAGTTTAATTTATTGACCAGATCTAGAACCGATCTGATCAAGGTCAATCTCGAGACAGGGTGTAGATTTCTGACAAATCGTATTTATCTTTGTCTTTGAATCCTCGAATTAACAGCCATGTCTTGTATTATTTCTGCCCTTGGGAGTCAACCTTTTTCTTTAGCACCCAGAGAGAGTCAATTGTATTTGAGCGTCTGCCGTTTGTAAGACCCACAGGTCTTTCTTTAAGAATCCAGACACTATTTTTCGCCATTAAGTCAAGCTCATCTTGTATCGCCCAAATCCAGTCTTTGCGATCTGCTGCCTTCATTGCTCTTTGTATGATGACGCATCTTTGTTGATCTCAGCGAGCAGCATGTAATGGGTGAGATCTTCTGCAGCCGCATCGTATTTTTCTGACATGTCTATGTCGTATTGTTTAAAAATTCAATCTTTCATTAGATCTTTAGCAAGAGCCTAACCTGCAAAACTGACGTCTTGTATCAAAGTTTTGTAAGCAAGAATTGTTTCTTCTATCTGTTCTTCCATTTCTGCTGACTTTTTCGGCCTTTCTGGTTTTCTTCGTACAACCGTAGACTCTTCCTTCGTTGTTCGCATCTCTGCGCATCTTCCCTTTCTTTCTCGAAATTCAAAAACCACTCATCTTATTTTATGTATATAGTCACTTTCTCCCAATTTTTAATTAAATTTTTACCTTATACATCTCCATACTTGAAACGCTCGTTAAATCTGATGTCCCTGCTTTCGTAAAACTTTCCTTCATCTAGGCATAGCAGGCGACACCCTGTGGGTGTACAGCCCACCATGATCGTTCGCTGTCCTTTAGCCTGAATTTTCGTGTTGGTGTTTCTTTGAACTCTCATTTAAAAGACGCAACCGAATCTTTTCAACTGACTTTAATCTGCTCTTTTGTTCGGGGCAAGTTTGACCAAGGGAATTTCCAAATTGTTCAAGCGGTATGGAGTGCGATTATACTCAAAGACTGCAGCGTTTAAAGCCAAGTCCCACATGTTTTCCGGGAGTTCCGAGTCACATATGAGAGCTCGTATTTTCATTTGGAGAGTTTTATTCAGTCTTTCTGACGTACCATTTAATTTGGGGGTATCCAGACAGCTCAGTTAAAGTTCAGCTCCAAGGCTATCCAGTACTTTTCGGGTGGGCCCCCTGGTGAATTCTGTGCCTTGGTCTGACCTCAGATAACAGACTTTAATATCATATCCTAGAAGATTTTTACAGCCTTTGATGAAATTTTCCAAACATTCACCTGTATCACTTTTGTTCTTAATGGGGTATGCCATTGCAAATCTCGAGAAATTATCAATGAACACAGAAATAAATTTGTACTTTTTCGGAAAGAATGCCGGACTTATTACTCCCATGGTATCAGAATAAATAATCTGAAGTGGTCTATCTGCTCTTTCTTGCACGGAAAGGAAAAGCAGTTTCTGAGACTTTGTTTTAAGACAGACGTCCCACATCTTTATTGCGTCACTGAAAACAGCCTCCTTCAGACTTTCTATTTCCGGATATGCTTTCTGCAGCTCTCTGAGATATCCCAATGACACATGGCCCAACCTGACATGACATAGCATAGCCCCGTTATTGTCTTTGAACATTTTATATTTTTCAGAAAATGGACTTTGCACTTTATTTATTGGTTTAGTCTCGACAGTCCCAACATCATAAAACTTTCTATCTTGTATCAGAAATAAATCATCAAAAGAACTGTCATCTAGATCTACTCTTCCGATCAAGCTCTTCGAGTTATTTGTTAAATTCATGCTTTTTGGAGCCGAGTTTTCAGGACTAGTCTGTGCTTCTGACTCTGCCGTTAGTATTTTCATTCTTTTACCACTTTCGATCTGTCTTTGACCATACTTTCTAATGCTATCCGACTTTATGAATTTGACTGTCCAATACGGTTTTTGATATGAAATCCGGATATCCAGACATTTTCTGTTTCAGGATCGAAAATGCTAATTTCTTTATCATCTAAATAGATAGACAGACCAATGTCAGAAAATTTACGTAAGGAGAGTAAATTTCTGACCAAGTCTCGAGCACAAACTACTTCGTTCAACTCAACCTCGTTATTCCTATTTCTAAGTACCATACTTCTCACCCCCTCAATTCTCAAATCCGCAGATGAGTCTGAATTTGCACATTTAATTTTTCCAATTTTTCTTCTTTCAAGATTTTTAAATAATTTTTTCGACTTAGTAAAATGGTCAGTCACTCCCGAATCAGCGATGAATTTAATGTAATTAGTCGCATCCGATTCTAAATTATTTACCCAATATGCAGAGTTAGAAAACAGAGTTTTCAGAGGCTCGATCAACGTCAGAGACTAACTTTTATTTGAACCCGATGCGTTTTGTTTTTCCTTAATATTTTGATCCTGGTCAGAAACTTTCTGCCTTTTGAAATCTTTTTCGTCTCTAATGTTGCTAGAGTCTCTTTTCTGCCCAAAATCTCAGTAATTTGAGTGCCACCGACCTCTGCCACGGCCACGACCGTGACCATCTCGATTTCCTTGACTTCCTCGCCCCTGCCTTTTAAAATCCCAGGAATCTGACTTGAGTTGCTCACTACATCTTGGACTGCACTTTTTGTGGGCTGGAATGTCATTTACAAAAGTGCCACAAGTGTAGAACTTGTTAAGCCCAGTTCCAGCCTTCAGGCATCTATCGACCATATGGTCCCAGTCGTCGCAGTTGAAGCACCAATGGTGATCCTGGGGCCATGACGCTGTCAACGCCACCCTCGTGGGTCGGCCTCTAGTGGCTTCTGCCAGGCCTTCCGACTCAACCTTTAACATGTACGACATGAGATTTTCATACGTCATACCCTTTCCATCTTTATTTTGCATTTTTAGCGTGAAGTCTGTCACCAGCACGCTAGTTACCATTCCTACTATGGCGGTATAGAAGGCATCTCACTTTCCTTCTTAAGAAGAGGGACCAGACGTACTTATAATCTCATACTTCCTTACCAGTTCTTCAAATCTTTCAATAAATTTAGACACTGATTCTTTCGTTTTATTAAATTTAATTTCGTAAAGTTTTTCCCAAATCACGGCCATCGTGATGGGCGTTTCTCCTCTTCTAAAATTTTTCAGACTTTCTCAAATTGCAATCGGGTCTTGTAGTCGCAATATCCTAAGACAATATCTCTAAGCTACTCTTTTTAACAGTATATCTGTGATTTTCAACTTAACATCACGAATTGCGTTTTCATTTATCGACTCTAAGCTTTTAACCGACGGATTAATAATGTACAGTAGACCTTTTGACCGGAGTTCTGACTTTAACTTATCATAAAAGACTTTAAATTTAACATCTTTGGTTATACTATAATTAAATTATAAGATTCACGTCCGAGTATGGAATTACTCGTATTTATAATTGTTGTAGCAATAAGTTCCGCGCCACTTTTAGATATGTTGTCTATCTTTGTTTCGTCGAAGAAAGTTTTTAGTTTTTCTTTTATGCTCACCTAATTTCTTTCAGGTCTTTGGCGTGGAGTGTGAGAGGGGACCGAAGATAGCTAGTGCCTCGAGTTTCACGAGCCTCTCACTCTACCTGTTCAGCCTTTGGTCGAAATTTTGCAAGACCGTATAAAATTTCTACCTTGCCAGCTCTTCTTCCTGTCTTCCCTCTTCTGCCTTTCCTCTGCAACCTTCCTATTCTCTTCCTCCTGCCTCTTCAACATCCTGTCAAATTCAGCCATCAGACTTTCTAGTTGGCGTGTTGGACTGCTTTCTGAAAATTTTGAAATTTTATTTTCGTTTGAAATCGACGGTCGTTCATTTACTGCCTTCAACCATTTGTATTTATTTAACACTATTTTTACTTTTATTATACTTATCTAAGAAGTTTCACCTGTGCTTAATCTGAAAACGCTTTCTGCTTCCTTCTCCAATGTGTTCTCAATGCCTGCCTTTCCGTCTGATTTCAATTTCTCGTCACGTTTTCTGCCCTTACCGATAGCATTGAGAGCATTTGTATCAGACGTTTTATAAGCGGACTTTATCTCATCAACTGTCTGATTCACATTAACTGACTTTATAGATAACCCAGGTTCATTTTGAGCAGAATTTCTGTTTCCGTAGTCTTCCTTAAAAAGATCTCCTGGTAGTGTTAGTTTTCCACCTTTCAGGTCGAGAAAATTCAGCAAGTATAAAATGTCGTTTCCAATCAGGAACTCTAAAATGCAACAAATAGCAAGAGTCTTTATAGATTTAACCTAGACCAACTGAACACAAGTCGTTTCTAGTTATCCGGCCCGGTGGGCACAAACGTACTCGAACACAAAGCACTATTCTGTGCTGGGCCGCTACACAGCCCTGCGGGACCGAACACAAGCCTCACATGACTGTGCAGGTCACAGCGAAAAAATTATTTAAAAAATGTTTGTTACACACCTTCAACATTTATGACTTCATGCCCGACGTGTGTCTTGATACCGCTATCATCTACCGATATAATAATTTTCGAATCTTGTGAATTCGGCCTCACATGCAAACAAATTTCATGGCAGACTCTAGATAGGGCATCTAATGTCCGCTCATCTAAAATATTTTTGCTGCCTTTTATACCGAAAATATTTAACGAACTATCTCTGACTTTTATTTAATATGAATTATCTGCCTTTGTTGTATCAATCCTGGAGATTTTATATATCAGCCTTTCTGCCTTTATTTGAAGAAAAACAAAACACTGACCAGGCACGCGTGCAGTTACTACAGAGGAACGCGAGAGAGAAATATTTTGTGGTTAGAAGTCGTCTCCAAGATTCGACACAAAACGTTTAATGATATTGCTATCACTTACCGACATTTTCTACCCCAAACCAAGCTGTGTTTGCCGCCTTGGGAGATCCTGGCGGCAACACCATCGCTACGGCCTCATCCTTGATCCCGGTCACCAGGATCTCCTCGTCCACTGAAGTTGCGATTTTCTCACTCTCCTCCTAAGCCAGAGCTGGCTTCTTGTTAACCATTTTTCTCCCAGGGACATGAAAAAGGAATAACACACGAGAGAAAAGTGCGGTGAAGCGTGCTAGGGTCCGTCACCTGAAGGGTCATTACTTGAGGAAAATTAGGAGACGACTGAGCAGATTTAGTTTTAATAATTATTTATTGAACTGACTTGACAAAGCTCACGGACGACTGACTACATTGAGCTTTTCTGCGTATACAGACTTAAGTTGTCGGGAAAAGCGAAGTATATCGTGCACACTTGATTTGGGTCAAATCAGAACTGCCGCACATCTGACTGGCGCTGTTCATGCCTCTCCTCAAACACAGACATACATACACTCAAGCATGCCTACAGCCTATTGATACAGTCGTGCACTCCAACAGTCCTGAAGTAATCTTTAAAGAAAAAAAACTTGGAGATCTCTGTAGATCATATAAATAAAATTTTATGTGATTTATTCATAATGTTATATGTAAGATTGAGATTCTTAAAAGGAAACATGAAAAAAATTTTTTGTGGAAATTGATTATACTATTTTAAATATACGTTTGATTTTTTTATAATATTTATTTAAAAAATCTATTTGTAATGACGTCCTGAAGAGACCTTTACTGGCATGCAATACTATCCCATAGAAGGAATCGGTACTACAGGATGATTTTTCTTAACTTTATAGATATAATTATATTGTTGGTATTAAATATGAACTAGGAATTAGTGTCTGAGCGTACGTCACAGATGTGAGCACGAAGTAAGAGATGTAATCAACGTTATTAGCAGGAAGTTGTTTTGAAATCATCGGAAGATTCGATGAAAACGTACAGTCTTGTGTTATCCAGCCTGGTAGCACGTCGTGCCATAACTTTCATAAAAACTTTTTTTAAGTACGTAGTAAGACTTTTATAATTGATACGTACATCACCACCTTTGTACATATTATCGTTAAATAGGAGTCTTATTCATGTTTATATATTGTCTGCCATAGAATTTCATAGAAGTATAATTTTATATTCGGGTACTTAAGCACCTACTGTCCACTGGTTACATATTTGTTCGTAGAAGGGCCGTTACCGTCGCGAGCTAAAGCCCAGACCACGTCGAAGACAGATACAGGGAAAAGGATTAACGCGAGACTTGTAATTGTAAATTAACAGCAGCATATATTTTCAATCAATTGGTATACTATGTACAGGTGCGAACTGAGTGAAGCGTTCAACTCAGCCACGGCGCTTGCTTGGACTGACTAGTGCTACGCAGAGCACGGTGTATTTGTATGCTTATATGTGAATGTTCGCGAATATCTTGTTTTTCAGATGACAACTATTGAATATATTATAACGTAGAAAAGTATAAATGTAGCACAGCCCCTAGAGTATTATTTTAATCCAAGTAGAAACGTATGAAACATAAGATATTCAATTCTAAGAAACTCGCGAAGAAGTAACAGGCATTTAAATATTACAGCAATTTTGCATAGCTATAAAATGTACAGTACATTTAAGCACAAGTTCACTTTAAAACTGAATATACCGCCCGCCTTTTATGAGTGAGCAAGGCGAAATCAGAATACATAGTATATGAGTCACAATAATACACTTGCTTGTTAGACACTTTCACAACACTAACAATTATTCTTCCGATGATGGCACTACTATTTAAATATGCAGTGGACCAGAAAGCGTCCAGCCAAAAATGGTACACTTCGCCATAGGTGTCCCTGGCATTCTGATGCGTAGACCTTCTTGTAATATTCGAGGAAGTATGTCGGCTCCCAGCAGTATTTCGATTTCCGACAGGCTTTCCCGAAAGCCGTCAGCCAAATTGAAACCTTGCAGATATCTCCAGTCGCTTGACAGCTTGTGTACGCCAGGTCTATAATTACTGATCAACGAGAGAATCAGTGTGTCGAAAGTAAGCGTTGATTTCTCGCTGATGATGGATGTAATGGTCAGTCGAGCTTGTCCGTGTACTTGTGGACCCTTGGCGCCGCCGACACCAGTGATCTCGTGAGTTGTTGCTTGGTACGTTAGTTCAAGCTTTTTGATTAAGCTTTTTGCAACAAAAGATTGCTGTGAGCAATTATCGAGCATAGCACGTGCTACGTGCGTACGTCCATCAGGACCTTGCGTTTTTACCAGAGCAGTAGGTGAAAGTGTAGTGTTACCTGAAGATGCACTCCAGTTGCATGATAAACGATTACCTTTAGTGAGGGTTGCAGGCCAAGCTAAAGTTGCGAGATGCGTTGCAGTTGAAAGATTACCATGCAGCATTGAATGATGCTTGCCATTGCAAGTTTGGCAACGCTTGATCGATTTGCAGTTATTAAGTTTGCGTATCCAAGGCAATTGTAGCAAAGGTCCTTCGCTTTAACTACCTGTTTGCGTTCTTGCGGTTCTTTAGCTTTGAATTCGACGCAGCGCAGGATGAAGTGTTCACCTTGGCATAAGCGGCACTTCTCCGTAATTGTAGTGTGCGTGAAGGTTGAGCTGCTAGCTCCCTTGTTCTTTTTGCGGTTATGCTTGTCTATTGAAGATGCGACAATCTCGAGCATCGAGATACGTTGCTCAATAAAGAGCTTGAGCGTAACAAATGTCAGTGGCTTGGTGGTGTTGCTAAGTGTAGATTCCCACTCTCTAAAAGTTCGAGCATCGAGCTTACGGACAGTAAGAGCGACCACCAGGTCGTCCCATTGAGCTGTGAGTCGTTTAAGTTGCTTGAGCGCGGCTAAGGCATTCACAGTGCCTCTAAGAAATGTGTTAAGGTCGTGCGCTGATTCCGCAGTTACAGCTGGCACTGAGAGAAGATCACGAGTTATTGCTGCTACCAGGCGTCTTGTGTTGGTGTAATGATCCTCAAGCATCCTCCATGCGACCTCGAAATTGGCATCGATTACTTTCACGGTTCGCAACATTTCGGCAGCCTCACCCTGTACGTGAGTTTTGAGCTGTTGCAATTTCTCAACATTGCTTATGCGAGACTCACGTAACACAATGACTGAAAACCAGTCTTTGAATTCGAGCCAGTCGCAGAAGTTGCCCGAAAATGTAGGCACCGGTATGGCAGGCAAACTTCTCGGTACTACAGGAACAGCGATTGGAGAAGGTTGCGGCACTGGATCTGGAGGTAGCTTTTGTAGCTCTATAGACATACCTGACGCTGATTTCAAGTAACCCTTCTCCGCAAGGCCATAGCAATCTGACTTTAAGTAATCAATCGCTGCTGTATCACCCGTGCACAGCGCCAGAATCCGGAAGTGATTCTGCAGGAACTCATTCCAGTTAGCGCGTAACTGATCGAGGCGATTTTCTATTGCTTGTCGCGTAATGTTGTTCTGTCCAAGCTTGAGTAGATTATCGTACGCTCGAGATACTCTACCAAACAACTCTTGCTGGCGGATACCCAATTGATCTAGCGTTAGCGACATGCCTAAACTCTGTGCAATAGTGTGTATAAATTCAAGGTGACAAACAAACCCACCCGCCTTTGCCAAATCCTAGACGTGGGTAAACTGCTTGTACTTGCAGCCGAAGAACACTTAACGAAAACTCAAGACTTTTAAGCTTGATCGACACTTACCCACACAGTACTACCTCTGGCAATACAGATATTCTCGCACCTCTAATTTCAAACTGCCTCGACTTTTTGTTCCAAGGAACCACGCTCTGCTACCAAAACTGTTCGTGGAAGATCCGTTACCGTCGCGAGCTAAAGCCCAGACCACGTCGAAGACAGATACAGGGAAAAGGATTAACGCGAGACTTGTAATTGTAAATTAACAGCAGCATATATTTTCAATCAATTGGTATGCTATGTACAGGTGCGAACTGAGTGAAGCGTTCAACTCAGCCACGGCGCTTGCTTGGACTGACTAGTGCTACGCAGAGCACGTTGTGTTTGTATGCTTATATGTGAATGTTCGCGAATATCTCGTTTTGCAGATAACAACTATTGAATATATTATAACGTAGAAAAGTATAAATGTAGCACAGTCTCTAGAGTATTGTTTTAATCCAAGTAGTAACGTATGAAACATAAGATATTCAATTCTAAGAAGCTCGCGAAGAAGTAACAGACATTTAAATATTACAGCAATTTCGCATAGCAACAAAATGTACAGTACATTTAAGCACAAGTTCACTTTAAAACTGAACAATATTATTTACATATTATATTAAGTATCAATTAAACAGCATATTCAAACAATAGAAAAAAATGTTTCTTTTTTCTTAATGATATTTATAAATCTCTTATGTCAAAATTACATTATATGACTTAATTGTATTTTTTTATCTCCGTATCAATGCATACGTTAGTTAGCTTTCAGGTTGCACACATAAGAACTTGTTAGATATATGAGTATTCTGACCTAATAATTTATGAGTCTATTAAAATTTATTTCTTACTTAACTAAAAATTAAATTTTTTAATTATTAAACGTTTAAGTATATAATCAAAAAACTAGTTTATTTGTTTTCTATAACTTTTACAATTTTACCTACTTACCGACAGCATGTTAACAGTTGGCATGCCATAATTATACGTAGAACCTGCCCCATGTTAGACGACACTGTGTGTCACAACGAAAAGTTGGATTTTTGTTTTATAAAATGAATTGGTAATTGTTGAAACAATTTATATTGTTAAAATAAAGTTCTTTTTCTCATGTTATGAGGTTTGGATGAAAGGGGGCTGAATCGAAAAAGTGTAATAAGACTTTTTTCTGACCCTACCACACTTATGCAGCCATGTATAAAGCTACATACATTGCCACACGCAGCTCTCTCTTCCTGCACGTGCAAGAATACCTTCTATGAAACAACATTGTGTACGAAGTGGTGAAATTATCGTAGAAATGAGTATACCTACGTTAATTGAATAAGGTTTGAAATTATATTTTAATATTCGATAAATTAACTATTACAAGCAATATATTACAGTACGATGTAATATAAACAATATATAGACTGGCCAAAACAAAATTGCGCTTTCATCAAATTTTCCGATGATTTCAAAACAGCTTCCTACTGCCTATGCTAATGATATCTTTAACGTTATGTTTACATCCATCACATATGCTCACACACTTATTCCTAGTCGATATAATATTAAATATCCAAAAGTATGATTGTATTTGAAAAACTTAAAAAAAACCATCCCGTAGGAGCACTTTTTTAATAGGGTAGTATTGCATGCCAGTGAATGTCCTTTCAAGACGTTTATCACACATAAATTTTTCAGACAGGTATTCAGATTGTACATACATTCGAAATTGTATAAGGAGTACCCAAAAAAAAGCTGATGCTTTAACTGTGCTCTTTTTTTGTGTCTAATTTTAAAAAATCGCAAGTGAATATGTAAACTTATGGAAATATCACGTAAAACTGCATTTATATAATTTGTAGAGATCTCCCAACTTTTTCGATACAAAAGATTACTTTTAGATAAGCTTACCTAATTTTTAAATAGATCTACAAGTTAGTTTTTAAACAAATTTACACAAAGGGGATCAAGTATGCGTAAAAGCATGTATGTGAGTGTATCCACACGAGAAAAACAATTGCCAGTTTTCCTGCACATATTTGCGCTCCTCTCACTTCCCTAAACTTTTTACCCAGTAACCATGTGAAAAACGTTCGAAAATCAAAAAATCATTATAATTAGGAATGGCAAAATTGTGAAAGAATAAAACACAATGAAAATTAACCCTACTCTGATAAAATATACTAATTTCTAAGTTTTCGAAAAAAACAATTGACTGAAAAACTCAGTTTATTAATTAAACTATTGATTGATCGATTATTGATTAATTTATGTCGTAACGTCGGTGCGATGTATTATTCGAGAGTAAGCTTTCGCTTAATAACACGGAACTCACGCTGGGTGCATAGGTGGGACGTTGGGCTAAAGGATAGTTCAATCATATGATACGGTATTTTAAAAGAGGCTACGATTGTTTTAACACGACTCAAAGCGTCTGCTGTGTAGTATTCCAATGCACTTACTCGCAGCGTACCTAAGGTTTGTCGATATTACCTGAAGTGGCGTACTGAATAATGTTCCGTTCGCGATTTAGAAACTACCAATACCGTTACGAGTAAAGGTATCGTCTCTAGAGGTTACGTGAAAAGGGTCGAGCGTATTTTAGTAGGTATACTGTGAGGGTTCTGACTCACCTTACCCCTAGGGAGGCAGGGGGGAGCTGTAGCACGAGGGTATGGGGCTCCCCCCCTCCAAGTGGGTGGCTCTGAGCTGTCACCGCTCCGAGTGGAGGGGGGTGGGCGGACACTTGTGAGAAGGCCCCTGTGTGACGTATGTGTACGTGTGATGGTGTATTGGGTCAGCCGTGCTATTGTACGAGCTTGTGCCCTCCCCCTTTGACCATTACACGCATGCATAAAAATGTACACATGTCCATGTATAAGTACTCGTGCGAGCTAATATTTTCTGAGTCATCAAAAATGTAGACATTAATGAGATAGAATAAGTAAGCGTTTAGTTGAATCGTGCACTTTACTGCAAAGACCTATAGACGTTATCGTAGAACACTCTGTTATCACAAATTAGACCCCACAGATAAAAGCAATACTTCTCTAAATCAGACTGCCTCAAAAGACTTTGGCTTGTTTTGTTCTTTGAATTGTATTTATGAATGGTTCAACAGTCTAACAGCTGATAACATCCGAAACATATGACTATAAATGGGAAAAATGATAAATTTGAATGCGTCTTGGAGAACGATTTTCAGTTGACAAAATGCTTCTAATCGAAGAAATAGAGGAGCCTCAAACTCCAGAAGACTCGCTTGAGCCAGTCATTGAAAGTGCGGTTGTTCCCGCAATCAATGAGGATTTGTTACAAGGTTTAAATTTTCGACGAAGGCGAACGTTTCCCTTCGATAAAAGTATATACAACGTAGTAGCTGAGGTATAAGTTTGGCCAAATTATTATAGATACTATAGTATGTATACAAATGACCTTCGTCAGTTGAAATGAGAGTTCCCAAATGTTTTTACTGGCACCTACAATTGGTGCAGTTATAACACATACTACTCCATAAGAGCACCTATACACATGTGGGTGTATTTTGGAGAACATGGATATTCTCCTTTGACAGTGATAATTCTACTAGAGTTCCAGCATACAATTAGTGAGGATCTCATTTATTTAAAACGTGACACCATCTATAACAGCAGGTAAAGTTTTGAATAAAAATTTTACACAACTTTTATTCTGCACAGCTTTTATCTTAATAAACTGTTTTCTTACAGGATAAAATAATGAAATGCATCAGCAGCACAAAATTATTTTATTTTAAGTGATAGAAACTCAAGTGATTAATTATGTTTTTATAAAAAATCAACAATTTTTTTAAAGTGCTAAAAACAGTACATTGTTATGAAAAGTGTTTTTAATTGTGTTAGTGATTATTCGTGTAGTTGAATATTTTCTGTTAGAATATTTTTTACTTGTAATAATATATTTTTTACTAAGAAATGTAAATATTTTTCATAATACCTTGTTTTGGCTTACTCGTTTTAGATGTAGTACCTTACCAATAAATATAGTCATTTAATAAATTTAAGGTTGTTAGGATAGTATGTAAATGGGTATTAATAATAACAAACAATTTAAATTTAATACATATATTTGTAGCTTCAAAAAATACAAAAAAATTTCATGATCCTGACAAGGACTGATTATTAATTCTTTTTTTTTAATATCTCATATCCATCTTTCTTTGAATGAGAGCAAATATTTTTGGAATAACAATTTCTTTTTACTTTTGGTTGAGATGCCTCAACGTGCTTTTCTATAAGAGGTTTGGTTTGCTAAAGATCGGACCCATGTTGTTGATGTTGCCTGATCAATCGTCTCAGTATAACTGAAGCTGTACGCAAATTTTCATCAGTTTATAAAAAGGCACTAATTGTGAGATACGTTATTATTTTTATTTTAAATTTTATGCTTACTTTTTTCTTCTTTGCCTACACACGGACATCGTTTTTGACATTAACATTAGTATCAGTTGCAGAGTCACTATCAGTAACAGTATTATCAGTATTAATTCCATCAATAGTATCCCCACTGGGGAGCATTTTAGAAATTTTCTTCTTATAACTATTAAGCGCGTCTAGAAAATATTCTGAGTCTGGTTCAATGCTACTTTCCACCAAAGAGCAAAGCCACAATTTTATTTGATGAGCTTTAATAAGTGCGCAATATTGCTTTCTACGTAGACTTTTTTATACATCATGAGTACCACACATGAACGCCTTTGTTAAATATTCCACATTAAGAATGTGACGCGATGGCACCATATACTGCTGAATGTTAATCACAGTACACCCTATGGTCGATTCCAAATAAGTGGATGTATTATCTTCATAAACGTAAATTCGATGTGCATTTTTTGCTACAGTGTACAAATGTTGCTGTCACTTTCTAATGGAACAATCACCCTCGAACCAGCAAAGTCCATGCACTCGGTTCGACTGATAGTCGTCGTTTTGGCGCACATCCATAGGTAAGGTGGAAAAGTTGCATGGGGGCCGCACAATCCAATGACTGATCGCTGGTCTCATAAGCGACACCACAGCTACTTCTTTTGGTAAAAACTGTCGAGAAGCATCGAGAAAACCTCCAATTTCAATAACATAATCCTCGTAAAAATCCATTTTTATTTTGCAGCTTAAAAGTGTCGTACTAACTGCGATATAAACGCGTATCCGTCGCGTTTGATGCTGCGTGATAAACTAAGCAGCACTCTGTACTGAAATTCGTTTATAAACATCCCACACTGTGCTAGTGTGTGTTTATGTTTCGTAAAATTAATCATTGGTTCTTAATATTTTAATCGTACGCTAGTTTTTAGGGAAAGGTTATATAAATAATAACAATGATATAAATTAAGTACATTTATTTATGACAGTAATTTTTTTGAAAAGGACAGTTTTACTAAGTTTTTATTATACATCTTCTTCAGAATCAGAGACATCTTTCCACTCCATGTGAAAATAGAGTTTTTTCATTCGTTTCACATTGTGGGTGGCACACATAGATTTATACGCACCATTATGATGAGGACATATAGTTGCTAATGTTGGGAGTTCAAACTCTGGATAATCAGTCATATTATTAACTTGAAACTAAACCTTTCGAGCCATTTTTTTTCAATTCTCTAATTACAAAAATATTCTTAGCATCTTTGAGATTTTCTTGCAACACATTCCCAACTTCAGTATAGTTAATATTACCAGATTTCCAATCTAATCCATGATAGTAGAGCTCAAGCCATAAATTTTCACGTTCATACTTTTGACTCAACTAACGCCAAGGAAACGGTGGTTTAAAAAGAAACACTTGTGGTTCAACGCGCTCACTTAACGAAAGAATCGCTAATTCTTCTAACACATAATCATTGCCAGGCTTTTTAAGGCCTTGCATGTCTACTACATACTCCATCATGGCATATACTAACTTACATGACTAATATTATTTTATTTTTCTATAAGCAACTTTAGACAAACTTTCTCACATCTCCACTCACGGGATTATACTCGATTATACGATCATGTAGAATCAGACAGTAAGCAGCTGTTCCTTGCGGAAAATTATCTCTTGATTCAAATGCCAAACGCACATCAACTGGTGCACTTTTCAAAGCTTCATTTTGTTTTGAACAGTCAATAACGATGAGTGGCATGTGTGTAATAAAATCGTTTTTATTAATCATAGGTTCCATTCCTTTACCATAGTAGACATTTTGAAAATTTGTATACATGCTGTAGAGTAAAGAAAATTGATTATCATTAATATTGAGATTAAGATTGCCATATAGGTAGTACTGAGATAATTTAACATTGCTTATATTAAAATGATCTGAGCGACTAGCATTGACAGCTTTCTGACCTTTACGATTTGTTTGAAAGCCTAAGACAACAAATCACGGCTTTTCCAGTTGATTTGATGTTTTTACGGTCCAAACATGTTTCATAGTTGTTGAAAGAAGGGGATATTTATACAACTTCTAATTGCCAAAACTCATGGAAATTGGCTTATCTTTTGCAAAGACATTAAACAGACATATTTTAAGTCTGTCTGATGCACGTACGTGAGGCATGAGCTATTCTGTTCGAGTCAATGTAATTTAAAGTCTTCGTAAACATCACTAGCAGCTGTTTGTACAACTGCATTTAAGTCATGTGACGAGGATTTTTCTAGCCGATAAACAGCCGTCCCAGATCCCCTCACAAAACTCTCACTCAATTTTTTACCATGTCCCTACACTCTGGATATCTCTCCTCCGGGAGGTCTGCCACATGTGTCTGGCTCGGGAACACCCGACACTCCTAAAAGGAAAATAGAAGTGGACAAATGGGGGCACTACTTCTCAATAAGCACTACCAGATAAAAATTTTCACAGCGCTCTCGCGCTTTTTATTCGCCTTAATGCACACTCTCCACAACGTCGCATCTCTCTCTCTCTCTCTCTCTCCCTTTACATATATACTGATATTGGCACACTATTCTCGAGGTAGATATCTTCGTGCTGTCACCTCCGGTCGGCCTCTTCGCCAAACTCCTCCCTGGCTCGACTGTTGGTGGCCGGCACCTAGGCTACACACACACACACACACACGGACACAACCTCAAGCATACCTTCCGCTCAATTTAATCTTTCCTATCCCTATATAAATCCTACACCCATTTATCCTGACTCACTCGGATCGTCCCCAAACCTTTACCTCGAAATAACAACTAGTGCACCGTCCTCCGTGATGTGACCTTCTCTCTGTCCTCGCGGTCACCCGGTGCTACCTGGAATTCGTCTCAATTGTCGCGTAAGCTTGGCGGCACGGTTAACTCTTGGGCAGTATTTTTCGGTGTTCTCCTATGCTCTCTTATTGGATCCCTTTCCTCACTCTCTGCTCTACCTGTCACTTTTTCCTATACCCAATCACTCTCTCTTTCCTATCTGCTCTCTATGCCGCTCCACGCGATACTGACTGAGTTATGGCAGTACACTTCAACAGATGCGCGCGCCCCTCCCGTGTATCCAAAAAATCTCCAACACGCCTAAAAACCAGTAAATTATTGGAGGTTTCAAAAACTAGAAAATCGACGCGGCCGCTCAGCGCTCACACCTCTCCGACGTGTCACGAGCCCTTGCCTCTCTCCTTCTTTATCTTACACACATGCTCACCCAATCATACCTCACACACTTTCAATCCCTTTTATGGTCTTCGGTCCTTCTCTCTCCTCTGGCTCGTAGTCCACGGCACCGAGAACCCACATTAAGTAATGTGTTATAGATGTACATTTAGAAAATATATATGTTATTCTAGGACTTGGTAGCCGCCGATGACTTACCCTGAAATATAGGTATACAGTGACGTAATAGCTTAAGCTACTACGTCACAAACCTCCCTCCTAGGCTAGACATTCCCCCAAATGTCTAAGCCGCACATCATCGACGACCACCTTATTTTAGAACGAAACGACGCTTATCTCAGGACTCTAGCAATGGTTCCTTGTCTCTCCTCATATGGGTCCCTGGGTTTACTGAAATAAATAATTATGAGTCTGGCCCAGCAATTACCTTTTTCGTCTCTATCTCTCTCTCTCTCTCTCTTCCTGCTCATCCAGTTCTTTCTCCTTTGATCTCCTCTTGGTCTCTTAATCTTCTCTTTCTCTCTTAATCATCTTTTCCTCTCTTGATCTTTCCTTTCTCTCTTGATCTTTCCTTTCTCTCTTGATTTTCTCTTTCTCTCTTGATCTTCTATTTCTTGATCTTCTCTTTCTCTCTATATCTTTCTTTGGTGTCTCCGCCCTCTCTCTGCTCCTTAACTCCCCCCCCCTTTCACAGGTCCACCATCTCTTAGTATTCCATTTCTCTAAACTCTCTCTTTTTCCCTCTGTTCTCCTTCTCTCTCTCTCTTTATCTCTCTCTCTGTTTATCAAACCGTAGAACAAATTCGTTTCGCCCTCATCTCTTTGTCTATATTTACTTCCACCTCCTTACCCCTCGGGTATATTCCTTTTCCACCTCTTTTCTGTTCTAATCAACTCTGTCTTTTTTAATTTTCTCTTTCCTTCTCTCTTCAATCTTTGCTCCTTTTTGGACTTGGGTTGACTTCACCTTATCTGCAAAAAAAAACGAACGAAACCGGCAGAATCTTGCCAAAATATCCTAAATTCCCCCCTACCTCCCAGGATTCGGTTATCCTAAGCTAATCATCCCCTTTGTTATGACACATGTACCCTCCTCACGACTGCTTTTTCTCTCGTCTCGTTTCTAATCTAGACCGTCAGCGACTTGGTGTTGTTACGCTAGCCTACACCCCTGTCCCCTAATTGACCAAGGTATCCTTAATACTAGTACAATTAACACATACCGTATCTTCTGATGAATTCTCTAACCCCTTTAGCGGATGCCACACTCCCTCAAATACTCAAAATAACCCCCGACTTAACCATAGATCTAGATCAAACGCCTCCTGGAAATCGCGTCCGAACACTGTATCTTGATTAATTTCGTTAACTGCTTTAACCGGTATCTTTCTATTATGACCATCGATTTCACAACTAATTTTCAAAGTACCCAATCCTTTAGAGAAAGTATTATTAACCCCAACAATTACTGCCTTAGTTGGCTCCAATTGTTCTTTAAATCGATCCGCTAATTGGGGTCCAATAATCGAAGACTGAGCTCCAGTATCTAGAAGAGCGCCGTAATTTTTCCCTCCCCACCTTACCCGAAAAATACGGTCGGTTTTTGCTCTTCGCACTTAAAATGTTCTCCTTCTCTATTTATTACCTTATTTCTTGTATTTTGTACGCCTTCCAACTTAAACAAACTAGACGCTCCTAATCTATAGCTGTCTGGCACTACTTTAGTTGTCGGAAGAACCACACTCTGGTTACGTTTTCCCGAAATGTCCCTATCCTTATCTTCAAAGAACTTATCGAAAAAACCTTGAAGATCCTCTACGTCGATCTGCTGAGGCTCACCTTCATTCCTGGAAGTCAAAATCTTCTCTCCTTTTTCTTGTCACTTGATTTCCCAATCTGTGGTCGTCCTAACATTCTCAGAATCTGGCTCTAAGACTTCCTCATTATAATGAACTCTTTCCGTTTTTACGTCTTGTTCCCCCTCAAAGTTATCCACTTGGACGTCGCAGCCTTTGTGCAGACCCGATACTTCCTTCGTGTACCAAACCGACTCATTTTCCTCGTTCACTTTTCGTTTCCGCTCTCTTTCCCGTGACTGCCATATTGGATCTCAGTCTTTCCACGTGACCAACATCCCCCTCGTTTTTTTCATACCTGTATATCTACTCGGAGACCCCACCTCCAACCTCTCACTCATCCTTCCGTATTTACCCTTCGGTTCCTCTTTTGCTGCAGCTTCTCTTAACTTTAACGCTTGTTCCGCGCTCTTTTTTCTCAGCCTGTCTAAACTTTCCCGAGAGAATTCAGCCGCTTCCTGAGCATCGTTAGTCACTTGCACTCGCTCATCCTCTGACGGTATCTCTGACTGTTTGTCCTTACTCTTACTCTGCGGCTCTTGGATAGTCTTCCTAGGGACCAAAATCAATTGGCCATCTGCTCCCAAACTCTACGTTTTTTCGCTATTGGTTCTCCACCCTTCTCTTTTTCCTAACTTCACCGAATTCCTTAATTTACTCTCAACTTCTTCTCGGGGTCTTGTCTTGATCCTGTTTTCCTTTAACCCTAGTCTCGGACAGAACGCGAGGGTTGCAGAAGTTAACTCGTTTAATTCTGGCCCTCGCACGCCCTGTTTCCCATCGTGTTACGCCAGAACTCACACTTGGTTTAGGACGAGAAAACCGCTTCCTGGGTACTACAAACCTGACACTCGACTGTCGGCTTAGTATTGGCATTCCCTGGGGGTTTTCTCAATTGAAAATTTCGTGCCAGGTGTCCTTTGGCTCCACACGCGTAGCAGAGTACCTCTGGGCATTGTGCTGATCGATGGCCGACAACCCGGCAGGTATAGCAAGTGGTGTAGAAGCCATTACCCCCTTTAGCTTCCCCTTGGTTAGCCGTCCGCTTAGGGATTGTTCCCTGTTGAGCAGCATTAGATCCTGGGGTTGACCCCCCTCCTTGATGTTTGTTGGGGAGTTTACGGGCGCCTGATTATTCCACGGCATTGGCCTCCAGTATTGGCTCCACAGTGGACGGTTCAGCGCCTGCGCGAAACTCGCGATTAACCCTGGAGGTAGATCAAAAAACGGAGATACATTTTTCTCTGGGCTCGTTTTCTCCTTTCTAACCTCACTATCTCCGCTCACTTGTTTATTTTCTTCCTTGCCGTTCTTTCTTCCCTTGTTTCTCGTCTTCTTGGTTGACGCATTCTCCTCCTTTGACTCTTCCCCCTCACTGGCGTCAGCCACGCACGCGATCTTGGTTTTGACCACTGGAGCTCCAGAGAACCCTGCACTGGGTACGTGCATTTTATCTGCTGCTGGGGGCGGGGCAGAGTGGCTGTCCAGCTCCTTCTATCACTCCCACCACAAACCATAAGTCTTGATATCGTCCAGACTCATGACCAGTCTGTCATACATCGCCCGGCGATATTCTGGCAACAAGTTCCATTGCGCCAGTTCTACTACCGATCTTGTGGGGGGTGTCACCGTAAATCGTGAGACAATGTATTTGAATTTGCACAGATACACCGAGATTTTCTCTGTCTTGCCTTGCGTGCGCCGACACAAGTCATCCCAAAGATCCTCCTCATCGTATTCTCCTATACTCGTATACTGTCTCCAGAAAGACACCTTAAACTCCTCCCATTTTCTTAACTCTCCTTTGATTGTACGGAACCAGCGGCTTGCTCCCTTTGATAATACGCAAGGCACTGCGCTCAGAAGTTCTCGGTCGCTGAATTCCGAGCTCCCTCGACAATCTTCCAGTTGTTCCAAGAACTCTTCCACGTCCTCCCCCCTATCCTCTCCCGAAAACTTTACTCCCCAGCCTTTCAGGAGTTTGACGGCCTGAGACCTAGGCCCATGTACCCCATACCCTTCGGTTGGGCTACTTTGTGCACTCTGATTCCCTGGATCATTTCCCCGGAATCCTTGGTTATCCTGGAATCCCCGCTGATCCTCATACCTCTCTCCGGGTAAATTTACTTGTCTTCGCGGATGAGGCGGCGGTTCTGGCCAAGATCTTGCCTTGTGGCCATCAGCCTGTCTGTCCCACGTTTCGCGGGGGTTACAGTTGGAGGTCATTTCCGAACGCTTACCTTGTGGGTCAGACTCATAGCGCTATGTTGACTGCGCCCTCTCAAGTTAAAGGAAAGGAACTGGCTTCCTCCCTTTATGCCGATCTTCTTCTGAATCCCCCCGATTCAAGTTTTCGATGAGTTTCCTTGACACTTGCTCCATACCGCCTCTCCTCTTCGGTTTCATCGACCCCAGCCTCTTTTAAATGCGCAGTAGATCTCTAAATTGGGTTTCCTCAGTATCTGACTCTTTGCTCGTCGGCCTATCGCTCTGACCCTTATTTGTCCTAACCAATCCTCGTTTGCCCGCGAAATCTCTTCTTAAATCTCTTTCCCTGTATCTCTCTTCTAATTCTCCTTTGATCCTTGCGCACTTTAACCTATATTCTTCTTCGGCCTGTTGGTTCTGTTCCTGCTTCCGCCTTTCGTACCCCTCGCCCTCTTCTGAATTCCGATCGCTCTTGTTCGCTTCCGGTTCAGGGGTAAAATACTTGCTTCGATTGGTTCTATTCGGTAGAATAAAACTTCGTGCTGATCTCTTCAAAATCGACTGTTAGGCGATTATTTTAATTTTTGGAGCGCCCCTACTTCCCTTAGGAAATTCTTGATTATCTATTAGGGTCGCCTGATTTGTTCCTCCAGCCCCCTTATTAGCCCCCATCGTCTCCTGATTACCCCCTAACTCTGTCTGATGAGCTAACCTGGGCCCCAGAGGAGCCCCCTAAAGTGCTTTTTCACTCTGTGTGAATCAAAGATGGTGTTTTATGATGTACTTCAGCGTCTCTTGGGATAATCCCTGCGGAATAGGGAAACTCCCCCAAGAGTGTAAGTGGTCTTACTAAGGGTCTGTTCACTCCAGAGACTGGCTGTTAAAAGCCTCTGCAGGTTCGGATCAATCGAGATCGTTCGTATTCGCTCGTTCCCTGATTTCGGTCTATTCTCCCCCCCTAGCACTGATGTTGTGATAGGCATCGTGTACGTCGTCGTCGTCACGGTCTGTACCCTAAAGTCTGCTAGTGGCATATATGTGTTTATGTTCGTCTCCATTCTTCGCCTTAATTCGTTCTCTAACTCGGACCCGCTCGCTCTCGCGTGTTCCCCCTCTCCTCTCGGCGGCACCCATACCGATGTCTCTTTCGTCGACCCCGTCACCTTTGGTCCCAACGGAGGCACCGGACTCTCCCTCCTCTCCAATTCCGATCTGTCTTCGCGCGATAACTCCCTATTTATTAACTCGTCCGCTGTACTAAGATGGGTCATCCGTGGAGTACTGTGCCCTAATTGCCCCTCCTCCGCGTCCACCAGCACGTCATCTTCGTATCGAGGCACTCTCTCGTTGTCGGACTCCATTTCTAACATCAACACCCGGAGAAACCTGTCTCTCGCCACGGCTTCTGTTCCCTCCGTACTGAATCCCCGCAAAAATAACTCGTCCACCAGCTACTCTAACGGCATCATTGTGATACTACGTCTAAGTGCGTGCAGCTCCCACGTTTTTACAAGTGCCTGCATTATTTGTTCATGCGACGCCATCTTGTTACTTACACTAAGACGCTGATAAAAAAAAACATTAAAACGCTAAGCGACTCTACCTAACGAAAACACCCTGTTTGTGTATTTTCGTCTGCCCAAACTTGTCGCCAACGGTATCACCCCAAAGCACTGATATATATTTAAAATGATATATATATATATAAATGTATAAAAAATTTTTAATTTTGGATAAACTTGTTTTCTAATACTTATTAAAATTAAATGAGAAATTAATCCCAATTCTTATAATTTTTAATTTTTCTTCTCTACTCCAGATCCGTCAACACTCTCAATTCACTCACACTTGCATTCAAACCCTAAAAACTTATTTGCCCTGGGAGTCCCTTCCCACTTCTGTGACATGTTTCCCCACTTAAGGGATGCCATTTGTGACGAGGAATTTTCTAGCCGATAAACAGCCGTCCCGGATCCCCTCACAAAACTTTCACTTAATTTCTTACCATGTCCCTACACTCTGGATATCTCTCCTCCAGGAGGTCTGCCACAGGTGTCTGGATCGGAAACACCAGACATATTGCAATAAATATTACTCATATTCATTAAGTATGCATCAGTCTTTTGTTAACTATCAAGCAGTGAACATAGATGCATTTTATGAGGAAAAACGCGTTCTTCAACAAATTGAAAAAGCGAGAGAAGCAGTGAAACGCAAGCATCGATTGTTAAATTTAGGAAAAGAAAATTTTAAAAAACAAATTAGTGAGTTTTTTAAGCCTATTACTGATCCGTTTCATAAAATTTTACTAATATATGAAGCAGAAGCGCTAAAATCGTTGTAATCGCTTTCCGCGAAAACTACTGAACCGATTTTGTTGAAATTTTGCACACTGATTCATGATACTTCCTAGATGGTTTTAGTATAGTTTTTATCTTAACAAATTTAATAACATTAGCAATAAATGAGCTCAAAGTTTTGCAAAAACATGCCAGCTTTTCACTTTAGTTCAGTAAAATCTGCTAGGTGGCGTCGACATAAAATCGAAGCTACCTGCAACATAATTAAATAAGTGTGGTTATAATACGCTGGAGCGTCTCCATAGTGTTTTAGTCGAGCTTCGGCAACTCAACGAACTGTATTAAGAATGCTGATAATAGTCTTGCAGCTGGGTATCCCGGTTACGGACGATACTCTTCTCTAAGGAGGAAGGGACCTAAGTGTCCATTCACCCTGAATCTCGACGAGTGCGATCAAAAAAAAAAAAAATAATTCCAACCGATGCCGTCTCTGCCACAATACCAGGTGATATATCTAGCCAGAGCACAATCTGCTCCAACTCATCAGAGTTGTGAGGGAGTTTCACCATCCCACTTGGTGCAGTTAGAGAATTTGTGGCTACAAATGTAAGCAAGGGAAGAAAACAGCTCTGAGCTCTGAGGCGCATGGGCAGCCACAACGGCTACCTTCTTGGTCGTCGCGTCCCCAATGCGCTTACCCACATGTTCCCGTCTAACGATGAGCGGTTGGTTATCCGGGGAACGACCCGAAACGAGATATTCTTTGGTCAGCAGCGTATCTCCCTCTATTACAGTCTCCGTATATCGAGACTCTTAGGGTAAGAATTAAGCAACCGTAGCCAGCTCTTCATCATCAGGAATAAGAATAGCCTGGAAGTTTCACCACTGGCGCTTTTTAGGGCCATTGTAAGTATTTACGTTTCCTACTTAACCATCAATTTCATCGGTTCTTTTTAGCATCCACCTAAGTGTAAACTACCTTGCCAACAAATACATTTTTATTACCATTTCTGGAAGCGATTCGTCGACTAAAAGATTATATCAACTAAAGACGGGCACTATTAAACCAAGTCAGCCATTCACTAGCAGACGTCACCTGCGGAGTTGTTCTTCGCAAGGCTGGAAAACTCGGTGACCGACAACCCTATATTACCCTCTCGACTCTAAGAATTCAACCAGGAATCACTGATCCTCTCCAAAGTCTGCGTTGGGCAAACCTATAACAGCTATGAAGGAAAAAAAAATTGAGCCAACGGGACAGCCTCCACTAGACAAGTATTACTAACCAATCTCCCCATCTAAGATCACCAAAACAACTAAATCTGCAAATAAAAAAGGTGCTTTAGACACCAACGTCTTCGACATTATACCGGGAGACGTTGGGAAAGAGCACTACAACTAGCCCCAAAGCATCGGACTTTGTAATTTTTCTCCCGATCAGTCTGGGTTTTCAACAGCAGGCCAGAAAAGATCACCCTGAGGTATCCAGGCAGTCACAATTGCTGTTAACTGCACTCAAGAAAGAGTTAACTCAAGAAGCTCACCGGTCTTTTTGAGGGCCATTGGACATCGAACTACCTTGCCAACAAATATATTAGAACTTATCAAAGTTGACAGAAAACAGCCTTCAGGGGTCACACAAATTTTAAGCATGCCAAAAGTCGCAAGAGGGTGAATCGGAAGAAAAACTTCAAGTGTATCTAATAAATACAATTTTACTTAGGCATCAAGAAACTGACGCAGAAAATTTATCGAGATTGAAACAGCAGCGTCGAAATTAACAACTAAAGAGTCCATTACGTGAAAGATCAGCTTTTCATTGTACCCTCACAGCAATCTCTGAAATCTTTAAAGATCCTACTTCAGATTTTTGAATAAGTAGAAAATGTTTTTGTGTTTTTGTGGCAATAAAACTGTAGGGTTTAAGGTCCAGGACTTTGTTGCTCTGGTAATAAAGTTGTGAGATATGAGAAAAAAAATTTTTTTTTAATATAAATTTTTTGGGGATTTAAAATCTTAACAGCTTTAAAAAATAGCCGTTTTCGTGAATTACACGGTAGAAACTGTAAATCAACGGCTTTTTATGGCCACCGATTATTTTATGTCATAAAAAACGCACGGTACTTTTTAGCATAATAATTTTTTTGATCTTTTACACCTCATTATTTAACCAAATAAACTGTATGGATTCCGAAAAAATATGTTTTTAATAAGAAGATTTTTGTTCTTAGATGTATCAGGAATATTTGTAAAATTTCTAACTGAAAATGTTTCACATTACATGTCAACACACTACGGTGTTTTATTTAGTAAGTCTCGGGCGAGGCCGAGATGGGGGGCTGCTAGTTATCTATAAATCAAATAAGGAAAAAAATGTATCGCAAAGCTTCGAATTTCTATTTAAAGAGCCTTTTAAGCCTTTTAAGCCAAAAAATCATATCAACACATAAATGTTTTAATCAGCCAATAGTAACAGTGATAATGAAGAAGAAGAAGATACTTTTTCATCGAATGATACTATCAAAGACTCTGACACTGTTGTTGAAAAAAGTAATCATGATGACGATTTAGGGCATATCGATAAAACCTTATCCATAAATTTATGTTTACAAATACTTGATGAAAATAGGCAAGAATTAGATCGAATTTATGGGAAAAGAAAAGAAAAAACGGACAATATATACTGGGTGATTCACCCATTTATTTCAAAAATAATCGAATTCAAATAAAGCATCTTCAAGATATCCAATGACTGATGGGTTGATGGAGTTACTCATTAAAAAGCATCCTGATAAAGCATACATGACACCAGATAGTTAAGCTCAATACAAACAAATCTTGTAACCTTCAAGTGCACATAAAAAAAAATTTGATAAAAATGATACTATTCGTCCATACAACAGTAAAAAATTTAATGATGTGATTGCCCCATTATTTAATCTTACACGTTTAAAGAAAAAAGGTGGGTCCATACCTCCATTCAAAATTGCTGAACTAAACACAAAAATGGACTACGTTTACTGGGATAACCCTAACGAACTAGTTAATCAACTAAGATTGCTAGAGGCAGAGAGATCAGCAGGTAATCCTAGTCATACTAATGAAATAAATTCAATTGTTGAGGAGCTTCGTGAAGCTAATATTATATATTAAGCTTGATTATTAAATTTATCTTAAGTATTAAAATGAGCATTGATGTATTTGGACGTGGATCAACTAAATCTGAAGGTGGTAGTCGAGGTCCTTCTGGAATCGGATATAAGCTCACCTCAGATGGTCAATTTGACTTGGAAAAAAAAAGATTGTGCAATGTTGCATCAGCTATTTAACCTAATGATGCTATAACTATCACTACTTTATAGAAAGAAAAAAGATTAATTTTGAATGAGCAAGAGAAATTAAATCAACTAGTCAACAATTTGAGTGATGTGTTTTCAGAAACAATACTAAATTTACAGCATGAAATGAATACAATTTAGGAGATTTTGATCAAGGTATCTAATATAGCTCCAGAAGACATTTAAGAAGGATGGAAGGAGTAGTGGAAAAGCTTCACAAACCTGCGAGATGCAACTACCGCCGCCGAAAGTTTGATGTCCGGGGTTTTGATGAAACATGGCAAGCTGATCTTGTGGAAATGATACCTTATACTCGCTAAGATAAAGGTTATAAATATTTGCTGACAGTAATAGATGTATTTTCCAAGTATGCATGGGCAGTGCCCATAAAGAATAAAACTAGTATAGATGTGACTGCCACTATGAAATCTATATTAACGGAAAGAAGAGTTCCAACTAATTTGCAAACAGATCGTGGTAAAGAGTTTTACAA
This sequence comes from Copidosoma floridanum, assembly GCF_036245765.1. NCBI lineage: Eukaryota > Metazoa > Arthropoda > Insecta > Hymenoptera > Encyrtidae > Copidosoma > Copidosoma floridanum. The sequence goes on along the minus strand of NW_028321878.1, from coordinate 24,006,601 downwards.
CATTAATTTTCAAAGTATCATGCAAAATTACAAAATTAACTTATACTTCACGTACAGTAATCTTAAGGCGTCTATATGTGAACGATTTAATCGTAAACTAAAACATGCTATGTGGAAAAAATTTTGTGTAAAGGGTAATTACAATGCTCAATATTTCACAGCAATTGATAACTTCTTACAATAATCGAAAACACCGAACAATTGGTGTAAAGCCAAAAGATAATTCAGCAATTAATGAAATAAATATTTTACAAAAATTTATATTTTCGAAAAAAGGAACAATATCAATATTGAAAGTCGGTGATAAAGTATGAGTGCGTAATACTAAGCAAGTCTTTGAAAAAGGTTATACACTTAAATTTTTGACAGAAATTTTTACTGTAACCCGAGTAGCACTAACAATGCCAGTCACTTATTATTTGGAAGATTATCAGCAGCAGCAAATCTCTGGAGGCTTTTACGAGCAGAAACTGTAGAAAACCAAGTATCCTGATACTTATCTTGTTGAGAAAATTCGACGCCGACGAAAAAATCAAATTTCGTTAAATGGTTAGGTTTTGATGATACCCACAATTGTTGGACTTCAAAAGATCAATTGTAATTGTAGAAAATATGATGTATAAAAAATATGTGGTAAACGCATGGAGACAAAATAAAAAAATGTTTGAACTGCGAAGAAGTTGATTTATTAAGTAAAATTTTCATGAAGAAAAGCAAAATGCATTGTTGTTGTGGTTATTTCCACAAAAATTATTTACCCTATACACTAAAAAATTGAATATTATAACGGTTATAAGTTATAAAGAGCTCCATTTTCTGTATGGAGTCTAATAAGTTATTATACATCGCTTCATTATCAATGATATTCTTTGACACTGCACTAGGTAAAAATACTTGAAACTCATCATTGAGTTCCACAACTGCCTTTGTTCCATATTTAGTGTTCACTTTCTTTAATTTCGTGACCATGTAACTATGGTTATCTATCATCTCGGTGATTTTTTGCATGGAAGGAAGCATCCAGAAACGACTTTATTTAAAACTGCCAGATCAAACATCTATAACAAAAAAACGCACAATTTTTAATCAGTTATAATACTCATGAAAAACTATTAAATTAGGTAAAAAATGGTTATGAAAGAAACAAATTTACATTCATCTTAAAATTGAGTTTTGCCTTTTTTCTCAATGAAAGTTCTTCAAAATTTTTAGTCCCGACACTTGTTCTCTTGTGAGGTTGTTGTTGGTCTGTACCTCTTTCTTCTAATACTAAACGGTTAATATTTTGATGCTGCTGGCTAGTAACTCTAATCAAACTGTCTTGTGATTGTTGATGTGGTTTTTTATATAGGATTTCTACTACCTCGTGAGGTGGATCTACTACTATAATCCTCCTTTACTTGTTTCCTTTTGACAAGTTACTTCTTGCCCGTTGTCGTCACCCTTTTGTTTGTCACTGTTAAGTTCTTCATTTATTTCATGATTTTCGCAAGACGATGAGTCAGTCATAGGGGTAAGATTATATTGCTTGCTATCATAAAAACTAAAAGTTATCATATTTCGCACTTTAATTTTTTTCTCATGACTGGATCTAATATTTCTCTGCTCTGGCTCATTGTTTTGAATTTTATCATATGTACACTTATCTTGCAGTTGCTCTGGATGTGAAGGTTCCTCTATTTCTTTTCGTGATATCACCACGCTGATCCCTTCTCGAATTCTCTCTTCTGTACAAGCTGCTTTCCTCCTATTCTTGTCACTATTTTTTTTTTCTTCTCTATCTGTTGTAACTCTCAGATCTCTATTTATTACTTTATGGTCTTCCAGTAATATATCAGCATGGGTCTCACTTCTTGGGCTTCTTACGTTTTCTCCGTCCTCCTTAGCTTTCTCTTCTTTTACCACTCCATCTCTTCGTTGTTGATTTACTTTATAATGCCCCCAGGTTAATGTGTCAGTGATGTTAGAAAAAATGCATCGCTTATCATCATAAGAGCTAAGAGCTACTTTTTTTTATTTTTCAGTATAAATCTTGTGCAAACAAGATTTGATATTTATTACCTCTTGATCTATATTTATGTTTTAATCGCGTAGGCAATCAATGTAAACATTAAAATCAATGGTGGCTTTAACAACACTGGTTTTGACACCCTTTGCTTTTTTTATTGTATTTTGATTCTGAACGAGAATGTACATTTTACTTCTAAGACCGACAAATTTCGTAATAATATTACCATTACACTCATCCTTCATAAGTACCACGATTTTCTTATTTTTAAGCGGCATTTCCTACTTATTATCTTCAGGATAACTAGATGTATCGAATTCCTGAATGTTAGTTTTCATCATTTCATAAATATCGTGATTATTAATTTCATATATTAAACTGTCTGAATCGATATATAAAAATTTGCAATCATTTTTCAGTTGATAAATCATTTAATCATAATGAAAACAATATACAAGCGTTTTAGATACGTCTAACACACTCAGTCCAATATATATGGGTTTTCTTATCATTACTTCCAAACGTTGTATTTGAACCGCTACAAAATTTTCATTAATAATATCACAGCTATGAAAATTGGGCTTAGCAATATATACGCCTGCACCGTAACGCTCATCCCAGTGGTCTATAAGCTTAACAGTGATTCGCTTTCTTTCATTCTCCATTGTCTTTCCAAAAATAGCGTTATTAAATAGTTTAAAAAGCATTGTTTCAAACTCATTTTTAGCTTTTTTTCTTTTATTACTATTCAGATCTGTATACTTTTTGAGCCATGTACTTTGCTGAAACTTCAAAGCTCGATGAATTCGTGTGACTCTTAGTGCATGATTTTTAGCTTGCTTGAGAGCTTCATTATGAAGTACATATTTATGCTTATTATATAACGTAGTCATTAACTTTTTTTGTTTTGAATTTAGAGCTGAAATGTATTCAGAACAGAGTGGTAAGTCTTTATGAGAATCATGGAGCACTTCTGAATATTCTAAATCTACTTCTAAAATATATCCGTAATCACTTACATAACTAATTTTATAAAAATCGTGAGGTTGTTTATTAACGTTTTCAACCCACTTGAATCCACCATAAGGAAGTCGTTGAGTCATAGACCAACCATATAAATTGCTTACGTCAAAATAGATAATAGATTTTTTAGCATCATTTTTTCTGTAATCATTTATATAGTGGTTATTTGCTTCGGCATATCTGTTGCAGCACTGACTTATTCCTCCTCTTGTACTTTTTTCAATAAACATGAACATGTCAATGTCAGTAATGAGTTCTAGTGAAATCTGTGAAAAAAAGTTATAAGTTTTATTTTTTAATGTTCTAGTGAAACTCTTTATATATATATATATATATATATATATATATATATATATAGTAGAGCTTACTTTGGTTTTATACAACATAACATCCCAAGTAAAACCTTATGTTGTAAAATAGTAAGCAGCATATAATTTGTATACCTCTAGAAACTTATTTCTAAAGTTTTCAAAAACTTCTGCTAATGGAAGCACATCAGACTTGAGATATAAATCTGAATACTGTCCGAGATTTGCTATATTAAATATTTTCCATATATTTTGAGCATGTAAATAATCCTCAGTACTTATGTGTGTGTCATATAATTTGCTATAAAAATCCTTTTTTGATGGAAGCACAATTTCTTGGAGTTTTTCAAATAATGTTAGATAATCATATGGAAACACACCTTTCTTTTAAGCAATTTGATTTGATCCATGGTGTATGTATCGTCTTGACTAAAAGTATTCACTAAAATGTCATGTTGTTCCAAATAGGATGCCAACTTATCAAGCGATGAAGGTAAAAATCGATAAGAGTCAATACAGCGTAAGTTGATTTTCGTTCCCTCAACATATTTTGTAAAAGAAATATATTTTTCTTTCGTCTGAGGTATTACTTCTACTCTTCTAGGAAAACAAGTAACAAATTTTTGTATAAATAAGTGCGCATCATAGTTACTTAGGTTGTGAAAAGCTATGGGTATTGTTCGTGAGTCTTGGTATTCGAGATTACATTCATTATGTGCAGGACCTCGGTATCTAGAATAAAACAATTTATAAATAACTTTGAGGAGAAAATAATATTTATTAGAAAAGTGTAAAAAAAATATTGACCTTCCAGTAAAATGACAATGATCGTTAACTTTTTCATTATTTTTAATATACTTCTAACATACATGACATTTATCCGCGTTGAAAAAATCGAAGTCTTCTTTTTCAGTTAGTTATTTCATTGGCACTGGATTGTTATGTATACTTTGTTAATCTACAGCGAGATCTCGCATTTCTTTCACAAATCAGTTAGCTGGATTTTCACTGCTTTCTGTTTCTTTTCTATAGGAAATGTATCGTGATTTAGCATCGTGAAAACTGCACTTTACGTAATATCAAACACTTAATGCTTCATGGTGTTGTATTGCTTCCTCACTATCGTGTACAAGTTTTAATAAACACTCAAAGTCTGCGTATACTATAAATAGCACTTGATTTTTATTCTTAAATTTTTCAAATTTTAAAATATCACCACAATTTGGCAAGCTTACTTTACATTTATTTACTTTAACGCACTCTACTGTGTGTATTATAAGTTTTTCATCAGTTATGAAGTAATGCAGACAACGGTCGCAAATGTATATTTTACGTTTAAATTAAGTAAAAGAGCTTCTAACAAACCAAGACAAATCTTTAACCCACACATAATGACAATGGTATTCATCGTCATTTGTATGACTAATCCTGCTCTCTGAGCTTTCGTCTGACTTAACATCTTCTTCTTCGTATGTTTCTTCTATAAGCTCATCATTATTATCATGGCTAAGATCATCATTAATCTTTTTACTCTCTTTTAGATCGTCTTCTACATCATCATCATCATCATCATCATCATCATCATCATCATCATCATCATCATCATCATCATCATCATCATCATCATCATCATCATCATCATCATCATCATCATCATCATCATTATCATCATCATTATCATCATCATCATCTTCTTCTTCTTCTTCTATCTCTCTCATCATTTCAGAATAATTAAAATCATTATCTCCGTTGTTAAATTTTTTTTGTTTTTTATTTGTTTTTCCCTTATCATTCATTTCCGTATAGCGACTTTCTATAAGTAACAAATTCACATGTTTAGGCTTTTTTTAGCTGTTAAATGAAGTGGAAAAGTTTTAAAATTATTATTTCTCATTTCTAAAAAATTTACATTCACTGAAACACCATTTTTTTTTAAACTTCGGTACTTGCTGAGGTTAAACTGGAAATGTTATCCCAGTGAAATTGTTATCATTTTCATATTTTGTATAATTTGAGACTCGACTCCCATTATTACTTGAAGGATGTAGTGCTGACAAAGCGGCCGATTTGAAACATTAGTGATCTACATTTTTAACAGTAACGCAAGCTTTTTTTTCAATAATAGAACTGGGTAGTTCTATGTAAAAACTACCATTCATAGCCTGATATTAATTGATATTTAATACTTAATTTAAAATAGAGTGCAAAGTCCACCCAGAATCTCGTTCTTGAAATTCATCAATGTCGGTAGCAGTGGGTTTCTGAACATTATTTTTAAACTATTGATGTAAATTAGTTGTATAAAAAATACATTCCGATTTAGTGTTGAAGTACTTTACTTCAGTAGTCTCCGTATCATTTTTCACTAAGACAAACTCTGCTGCTAAAACTGTGTTAACTTTTAAAGCATGCTGCTGATTTAGAATTCCTGGCACTTTTGGAACAAACTCTTTGTAGTGTATGTGTATGAACGAATGTGTACGAGCGAACGACCGGAGCGCCGCAACGCCAAGCTTAGATAATAGAAACATATGTACCTACATTACAGTTAAAATAAAAGTCAGTTACTTTTAAACAGCAGTCGAGTTTACTCATACCTCTTCCCAAACTGAACACTCTTTTTCCGCAGACTTCAGAAATTTTACCACATCCAAGTGCTTGCTATTCACAATAATGACAGTTCGTATACGATTTTGAAATGCACTATCAAGTTCTTTTCACACCACAGTAGTATTGTAACATCGGTGTATCCACATTAATTTTTTTTCCTCTTGCTTCAAATCTTTCCGTGCCGATTTTAAAATACAAAACGCAGGGGCCAATGTGCATCTGCAAAGAGGTGAATCACCTACAAGAATGCTCGTAGCTAAGGTACTACGATCATGCATGATTCACTTACATGCACGCTGGTCCACGCTGACCGGAAATGCAAAATAAAATATTTTTCTACAACCATCGATACAAAAGTTTAACTGGGAACAGTTAAACTGAAATATTAAATTCAGATATAATGTTAGATAAACATAAGGTTGAACATTAGGATAGCTTAGAATTAATGCATAGAAATAAGCGAAAATATTATTACAAGCCAGAATCATCACAAACAACCAGTACGTACTACACCACTAGCAAACAACTACATTACATATTAACTATAACAAATTTGGTACACAACTTTAGTAACCTTTAAAGAACTATCCGATTTTTACCATTCAAGTTAGCAAACTCATAATTTACAGAGTAACCATTTTTTCATCGAATTAATAATTTCATAAACATACTGCAATAGTCTAATTTGTAATCTAGTTGATTGCTAACACCTTTTCCCGAATGTAAAGGAAAAACGGAAAATAGCCCTTCCCTTTTTCTTGACTCGGAGAGAGAGTCCGTATGCCTGCCTCCAATAGGGGTAACAGAGTCCTGATTCCCCAGGGTACCACGAGACGACTCCCTCTCCAACTACTAGCAGCAGAAAAACATGTTTACCAAAATTATACCAAAATTCCGCATTATTTTCGTAACATTATAAACATTCAAACTACCGGTAAAACAAATTATGTTAACTCACAACAAGCAAAGCACTAGTATTCTAACAACTGCTATTCTTATTATCATCATTATGATTATTATTATTATTATTATTATTATTATTATTATTGTTACTACTATTATTATAAATACCACCGCTAATTATAAGTTAGTACGGCCGCAGCCACCGTTTTGGCGCTTAAGTAGTAGTATTAACTAACAACTCACCAATCGTTTGTTCACCCTAGCATCAACCGAATTGTTAAGCGATTTTCACCGCTCTTTTTGCAATGAACTTAGCTGAACGAACAACCAATGTGTAGCATTAGTAAATATTAACAATACCTGGTCGTAATGTTAAGATTAAAATATATTGAAATTCTGTCAACTTTTGATGTAAAAGAGAAAGGAAGGGCATGAGTAAGTGAATCACCTTCCCTTCTCTTGACGCACAGAGAAGAACAAGCCGGATGTGGGATGTGCCAATTTCTGAGTGGCTAAACTAGAGCAGTTCTAGCCAATTAGATTTTCGGCTATTGTCTTTTCTTCAAAATCTTCCCCCGGCAAGCTTTCCTGCGTTTTTCGAGCCAGCGCGTGACTGAGGTCCGCTTCTCACAATAAAAAGGCCCGTAGGACCAGAGGAAAATCAGTTTGCAGTTCGTAGTTCAGAGTTTGACTCGACTCGACTCGGCTCGAAGATAGCCCTTCAAAGTGGACTGAGTAGTAAGAGTCCGCCTCTGCTACAACCCAGTCTACTGCGAAGCGAAGTAAACCACTTCAATTCGGCACGCGAAATCCGACGATACCCTTCGACGTAGACTGAGTAGTGAGAGCCCGACTCTGCTACAACCCAGTCTTCTGCGAAGCGAGGACACTGTCGAATTTCGCTACCACCCTCGTACGATCAACTGGTTGCCAGAGTCCGTCTCTACTGCCACTTGATCTTCCTCGAGAGCGACTTACATTCACGCTGGTTCAACGTCTGTATAACAACTTTCACGTTTAAATAAAAGTAAGTGACAACATATCATATTCTTTCTTTTGACCAAGTGTTTCCTTTTGCGCAAATACCATTACTCGCCCTAGTATTGGCACCCGCGGATCACCGAAAAGTGTAAAGTGTTTTCGTTTGCGCGAACGCCATATTAATACCCGCGGATCACCGGGAAGTATAAAGTGTTCTTCGCAAACGCCATTACTCGCCACAGTATTGGCACCCTTCGGTCACCGGTAATAACAAATTAATCTTCAGTATAAAGTGTTCTTCGCGAACGCCATTACTCGCCACAGTATTGGCATCCTTCGGTCACCGGTAATAACAAATTAATCTTCAGTATAAAGTGTTCTTCGCGAACGCCATTACTCGCCACAGTATTGGCACCCTTCGGTCACCGGTAATAACAAATTAATCTTCAGTATAAAGTGTTCTTCACGAACGCCATTACTCGCCACAGTATTGGCATCCTTCGGTCACCGGTGATAACAAATTAATCTCCAGTATAAAGTGTTCTTCGCGAACGCCATTACTCGCCACAGTATTGGCATCCTTCGGTCACCGGTGATAACAAATTAATCTCCAGTATAAAGTGTTCTTCGCGAACGCCATTACTCGCCACAGTATTGGCATCCTTCAGTCATCGATACTATCAAATTAGCCACGGACAATCCGTTGCCCTCCGTGGTAATAATACTATTAGAATAACAACGAACGATTGAGTTAAGGCAAATGCTTACCGTGATATTAGTGTGTCAAGGTCAAATTACATACGATATCCTTACTCGTGACGGTGTTAACTGTTTTTAGATCGTGAACGAGGTATACACCGCTCTTGACAAAAGAAAACCGCGAGCAAGTGCATCGGAATATTGCACAGCAGTCAATCTTAGTCGCGTGAAGGCAATTGTACCCCTTTTTTGAGTAACGCGTCTTTAAGTTGAATTACCCTTTTAACCCCGCGTCCCACCTACGCGCCTAGTGTGAATCCCGAGCTATTGAGCGAAAGCTTAGGCTCAAATAATACGTTGCGCCGACGTAACAGTATCATTATCATGAATTGATATATCAGCAAGATCATGACCTTGAATTCCCAATTTTTAAAAAAATGTTTCCAAAAAAGTTGTTATGAGACACTCAATGTTTAATAACTTTTGCTTAATGTGTGGTGATAATTTCACAGATTGCAGATAGTTTTTAATGCTTTCAAGCACTATCACACTATTATCAACTAAATCTTGAATATTTGTTGTAGTTTCACCATTCAACAGTCGTTAATATTCTACTCGCACTATTTTACAAAAAACCACAAAATTTTTTACACAGTTGGCATTAGCAGAATTATCAAAAATTTTTTCTCCAAGATGCTGATACCGATTGTTATCGTCTTCAAATGACTTCTACGATGCTTTGACACACGTCTCATACCATCTATTTACGCGGATAAAAGCGCTACCTAGTGGTGGCCTAATAAAAAAACTGTAGTACACGTATAGTGTATAAAAAGAGATTGTATGTAAGTATTGATGTCAGTTCACTGTTAATTGTACTAGCTTAAAGATGTTTAAATACGTGATTGATATTCAAGGCTTCAAGACTATATGTAAATGTAACGAATTCATTTTTAAGGAGGTAGCAATTATACCTTTAGAGGAAGAAGATTATACACCAAAAGTATTTTTTTTTAAGCCTCCCCACCCTAGGAATCAGCTAAGGTCTGAAAATAAACGTGAAAATCGTTGGTTAGAACGTAATTCCCACGGTCTCCTTTGGGACTCTGGAGAAGTGCCCTATGAAGACTTAATCGTCACTTTTCAGTCTATTATTAAAGAGGATGACGTAATTTATGTTAAAGGACTTGAAAAAACAAAATGGCTTCGTCAAGTGCTCCTCAATAGGTATTAAGAGCAAGCAAGATTAATAAAATCCAATGCATAATAAGTAATAAATGATGAATAAAAAGTAAAGGACTATTTTTCTATTCTAGTTTCATTCACAACTTTGAAGAATGTTTCTCATTCAAACAATTTAACATGCCTCTTGTGACATATACAAATTATACATTAAAATCAACCTGTTGTGCTGTGAAGAATGCTATAGCTATGAAAAAAAGTAAATTAAAAAAGAGTAACACTTTACAAATAAACTATCCTTGACATATAATTTATATATAGCGATTTGTAAAAAGTAAAAATAAAAAAAAGTAATAAAAATTATTTTACACAATCTTCATTCCCATATTTTTAAGTGTTCCATCGATTAAACAAGAAATATATTTTTACAATAAGAGTACTGCTGCAGTAGCATTACCGTAAGCATAAAACAGTAAAAGCGTCAGAAGAAGAAAAAGTGTAAAGAATATGAGCGGTCTTGTTGAGCTATTGAGACCCTCAGGACTAGTGCGTACCAATATTTATAACCTTATAAAAACATTTCTGTTATGGAGAAACAGTCAACACCTGCTTGTGAATGACGCATTGAACTGGTATACATAATATTATATAGGCATAACACTCTATTACCACATCAAAGCTATGGTTTTAGAGGTAAAACCGTTGCATATAGGACGAAGCATAGTTATCATTTTTTTTTAGACCAAGAAAATCTTTCGAAGGACCACTAGCTCTCTCCTGACTTTCTTACAGTGCGGATGCACATTTTTTATCTAACAACTCAAAGTATTTCTAAAACAGTGTTATATTTTAAATTAAAAATTGGTAAAATGAGTGATGATGAAAAGTTACCCTTTTTACTACCAATAAAAAAAAGGAGAGTTTTTGTGACTAATTTTGGGATAAAATATGCACCAGGAAAGTTGGCTAAGGTGAAACCAGATGAATATCAACCCATATCTCTCTCATTAAAAAAAGGAAAACTACTATAAATGGTAGTGATTCCGAAAACATTACTGGTAAAATACAGAAAAATAAAATTGAAAGAGTAAAAAGTGATAGTAATTGTGATTCCAATATTGACAGTGACAGTGACACTATAGCTAGTGTAAATAAAGAAAGAGGTGGTGTTTATAATGATGTGGATTGCGATAGTAAGAGAAAAACTTCAATAGTGATAAAAATAGTGATAATGACACTGACATAATAGTTATAGATTCTGATAGCGATAGGAAAACTGTTAGTGATAGAGACAGTGATACGAATGTAGTAGTTGTAGATTATAGTAGTGACAGAAACACTTCCATTAGTGATAGAGGCAGTGGTACTGACACTACTGACAGTAAGAGTGGTAGTCCACTCTCTGTAGTTGATGAACGAGAAATTGATGAAACTGTATTAGGTAAAAAAATAGCTATAATGAGATATAACCTAGATGAAAAAAATAGTTATATTTCAGTGGGTTAAGAAAATTTTCAATGTGAATCAGCACCACATGAAGAGGAAGAAGAGAAAGAATTTTTAGGATTTAAAGAAAAAACTGAGTGTGATGCGTGTTATTCGAGGAAAAAAATAATTGGTTATAGGAACAGAAAAGTGACACGATCTGATAAGTGTAAAGTATGTAAGAAACTATATTATAGACAGCACAAGAACGCTACAGACAAGTGGCGGCTTTATCGTGGGTTGAACGGCTTTATTTGTAATAAGTGTGTGTCTATTATTTTTTGAATAATAACTATAAATGGTTTATGATATAACATTAGTAATAACTAATAATTAAAAATAATTTAGCATACACTATGAGATATATTAGTTTTGTATACATATGTATAGTTATAATGTAAGAAATATCAGATGTAACTAAAAAAATTTTCTGCGAATTCTATACTTAATGTATTTGTATATGACTTGACCCAAACGTATTTATTGATGTTAATTTTTTATCGCCATCCTCTTTAAGCAGCTGTACCCAGATGCTTTATGTAAGACGCTGACGTCTGAGCACGATAAGCCACTCCAAGGAGCGTGTGTGCAGCCATAATATAACGATATGAGCTTGGTGTACATTTTCATGCATGCATGTAGTCAAAGGGGGGGGGGCATAAGCTCGTGCAATAGCACGGCTGACCCAACACACTATCACACCTACACATACGTCACACAGGGGCCTTCTCACAAGTGTCCACTCGCCCCCCTCCACTCGGTGCGGCAACAACTCAGAGCCACCCACTTGGAGGGGGGGAGCCCCACATCCTTGCGCTACAGCTCCCCTTCTGCCACCCTAGGGAGGAGGTGAGCCAGAACCCTCACAGTATACCTACTTATTTTAATTCGCGACCCATCTAAAATGTACCAATACCGCCACGAATAATGGTATTTGTTTTACTTTTTACGTATAATTCAATGGGTTATTTAATTTCCGTGGGTCTTGGGGTATCACTACTGTAGCGAGTAATGGTGTGCGCGTTAGAGTTTATGCCTGCACCAAAAAGAAAAAGGGGAAAAAGAAGAATCGAATAGTATTAAACACTTATTTTTTGTTCAAAAGAAAACGCTTATACACGTGGTGAACTAGTACGAGATGTCTGAAACCGAAATTCAACCACACTCGTTAAGGACCGTATGGTAGCAGAGGCGGACTGTAGCTCCTCATTCGATTGTTTGAGGATTAAAATGGACCGTGTCCTTACCTCTTTGTGGTAAACTGGAAGGTAGCAGAGGTGAACTCTTACTACTTAGTCTATCGTTCGAGGAGTGAAAATTAAGTGCTGGTTTTTGGGGCCTCCAAGCCTTTTCATAGGGAGTAGCGGACCTCGGTCACGGGCTGGCTCGATGCGACGCAGGAAAATGTGCCAGGGTAAAATATTTAAAAAATGATAACAGCTGAAAGTCTAATTGGCTAGAGCGGCTTTAGTTCACCCACTCAGAAAATAGCACCTCCCACATCCAGCTCTCTCTCCTACATGCGTCAAGAGAAGGAAAGGTGATTCACTTACTGCTACCCTTCCTTTCTCTGTTATATCCAAATTTTACAAAATTTCATAATAACTTAATATGAATATTAAGATTATTTATATTAACTGATAATAAACACTTCTCGTTTATTCAACTGAACTTGTTGCGAAAAAAGCGGTGAAACTTGCTTGTCATTTAATTTAATGCTCCGGTGAATAAACGGTTGATGTGTTACGGTGTATCAAATAGCACTAGTACTTAAACAGTGGTAACGGTGATTGTTGCAATAATAACTTATAATTACAACATTAATGGTGTTAATTATAATAATAATAATTATTATGATTATAAAAGTAAAGATGATTAAAATAACAGTAGTTCGCCTGTTGCGAGTTAACATAATTAGATTTACAGGTAGTTTTGACTGTTTATAATGTTGCAAAAATGATACAAAATTTTAGTAGAATTTTAGTCAGCACGTTTTTCGCTGATAGTCGTTGAAGAATAAGTCGGTTCGTGGTACTCTGGGGAATAGAAAATTCCGTTACCCCTGTTGGAGGTAGGAGTACAGACTCTCTCTCGACATCTCTCAGTCAGAAGAAGGGAAATGGTTAACTTTCACGTTTTCCTTTACATTAAAAAAAGTAATAGAATTTACCCACGTTACAAAATAAGACTATTGCAATATGTTTATAAAGTTGTTCATGCGATACAAAAGGGTTACTCGCTAAATCATGAGTCTGTGAAAATGAATAGTAAGAATTGGATAATTCTTCAAAAGTCAATGAGATTGCTTCACTAAGTTAACCTTAGTTAATGTGTTATGTTGTTGCTTGCTAACAGTGTAGTGTAAACGGATTCAGAGATGAGTATAGAGATAGCTAACGCCAATGCTATGGTGCGAGATGACATTTTGGGACTGATCGGGGTGACACACCGCAGCCAGCGGTCGAACTAGGCGCACTTTTTATGAGAGTGTGAGACTCGTGTCGAACAGGCTGCACCTACTAAAAGAGAAGTAGATTCGCGTGGAAAGAGCATATGGACGCATATTTTGGAGACACGCTGGAGGGGTATACAAAATGTGTGCCTACAAGGAGAGGAGCAGAAATGTCGACTATAGCTATATAGCTGAGCGCACAGCCAAAGCAAGTAACGGTACGAGTTTTTCCCTTTTGACTGCAATCGAGTATATGCTATATATCTATCTAACTGACTTGCTCTCGCTCTTACTTTAATGTTATCTATCAATCTTATTTGATTAAATTGTTAAACAAAATGCTCATAATTATATGCACATACTTTAGATTTTAAAACATTTTTTTTATTTTTTCCGTACGTTCATACTTATTTTGGAATCCAAGTATTATTTTTAATAAATATTTAGCTATTTTTTTAAGGATATCAGTTCATTTATAACCACTTCAAGATCTATTTTACCCGAAATTCTAATAGCTATGCTGATAAAGGTTTATACCACTGCTCGTATTGTTTTGCTATCGAAGGATCGATTCAAACTGTCGGCAGTTTTTTTTAATGTGATTCACCATTCTGGTTTAACTTCTTTTTATTTGTGTTTTATTTAAATTTATAAATAATGTTACAAACACTTTTTTTTCTGTACGTCGAAATAAACATATTTTTAATACTAATTCTATTAAATAATTTGGTAACTTAGTACTTCTTGTTGGCATGGCCATTTTGTAATTTCATAATAATAAAAAAATTTCTTTCGATATAAGTATAATTCCTACATTTCAAAACATACATACGTTAAGCACAATGATTGAAAATTGAAAACGAGAAACAACACTGCTTTGGAGGGCGCATAGGAAATATTTATATAAATTAGTTTCCATACTAATTGAAATACACTGACACATACAACAGGAAACAATTTGCATGATAAATCGAGACGTTTTGTTTGTTTATCTATACGACAGCTCATGCCCACCCCAATTGCTTGTCTGCTTCACAAGCGCAACGTTGCCACATCTCTTACACAAAAAATTTGATGTTCTCTGTCTTTTTCTGAGATCGGTCTTTCTCTCTCTTGCCAAGGGAACTCCCTTAAAAGCAGTATCGTAATATTTCATCAGACCCTTACGCAGATAACTTTTTGCTAAGTATTTTCGAAAAATGCCGTAGTTCTTTGAATCTGATCAAATCTACTTCAAAATTTTTTTGTTTGCTCACTAAGTAGCAGTAAATTATACAATTGAGAGGCCGAAAATGAAAAAGCTCATAAGTTGAAAATCACGGAAAAGAATTATCCTAACAAAGAATTTTCTAAAGTTAGAAATATTGACTAAAACAACTTCCCTACAGAGTATGAAAATCTTCACTATTTTCCTATTTACAATTTTTTGATGAAACCATTACAAGATGAAATAATACTGAAAATTTTTAAGATTCGATTTCACTACGTTTTCCAAATATACATCGTATTATTTCGGTCACTTACGATCAAAATGCTTTAAAATTTTGAACGATTATACGTAAGATCTAAGCACTGCTGAAAAGTAACTCAAAAGGGCCTAAATTGCTGATTTTTTATAAATATTTAGTGCAAAATAAGTGCAGCGCTAGTATGGCATCTTCTCAACTTTAAAGAAAAAAAGTGCGCAAAGAAGTTTTAGCCTGACAAAATTTTCAGCGACAAAGTTGTTCGTTAGTGCAAGATAAAGTTTTTTGGACAGTTCCAGATCAATTTATTGAGAATCATCCAAGATATGATACTTTGAAGGAGCTTGCGTACTATCAGCTGTGCTATATGCAGCTATAGTGCTGGGCAGTAGATCTAACCCCAACCTAACCAACACACTCACCTGAATTCCAGACCATGCATGTAAACAAAGTTGATACTGGTGTTGGATTTTATGTTTACTGACGGGTTCTTATATGTTTAAGCAATTCCATGAAATGTTATGATCCAGTTACGATAAGTCTAAATAATGCAAGCCAAAGATTGGTGACTTGGATTTATTCATTTCAAGTATCTGATGCTATCTATCAAGTATGCAAAAGTTTTTTGTTAAGTTCATATACCATTGGGTACAGGCAAATCAGAATAAAAAAAGGAAAAATTTAAAGCCAAGAATCATCGAAAAATCAAAGAGGAAAAAATAATTTTCACAACTTGAAGTTGACAGATGATGTGAGAACATTAATTTTAGCATATTGAGCATCACTTCCTTGCCAACGGTCTCACTATTCTGATGAAAATTTATTTTTAAAATATTTCGAAAATTCAATCAACATAAAAAATCCATACGGTTCTTTTCTAACCTATTAAGCAACTGTGACTGGCAAAGAAGATCCTCCTATTTTCAGAGTTTACTTTGATAAATTTTTAATCATCATTCAGAATTAAATTCAATTAACCTCGAACGGACGTGTGTAATATACGCTTCAAAAGCGAAACTGCGGGTACAGTAAGTAAAGAAGTTAAAGTACATAAGGATAAGGTTGCACCTTATTTTGGAAAGAAAAAAAAATTAATGACTGACAATGAATTTGATTTTTCCCAAAACCTTCTTTTGCCTAAATAACCCGTTTGTGATCAATTTTATCGTCAATTAACGTGGCCTTACGTATTTAACATCCATGTACATACAACTAAAGCCAGTTACATGTTTCATTTACCAGCAGGTGTAGCTAAAAAAGGAGTAACTACTAGTTGTAATTTTGTTTTACGTATTCTAAAAAAAAAATTTGATTCGACAAAACACACAAAAATAATTTTATTTTGCGACGCGTGTGGTGGTCAGAATCGTAATTATATGGTATTACGTTTTTTTTTTAGTCTAGCTGTTCACTTAAAGATAGAAGTACAGTATTCATATCCTGTCAAAGGACACTGTTTTAACCAGTGCGACAAAAACTTTGGCCTTTATTTAAAAAAAAAAAAAATACGTTGAACGTATCGAAACTTAAGAAGAATATGCTTAAGAAAAGTTATTGAAGGTGCACCTGATACCTTAATTTTTATTTTACAAGAACATCAGAATCAGTTAATTAATTATGAAAAAATCTTTAAAGGAGCCAACAACAATTTATTCGCAAGTAAAGCTGTTTACATAAAGCTTGACACGACAATAACGGTTGGTATTTGTGAGAATTTCGACAATCTATTCAAATCATTTCAAATACAATTTGTAAATTTTGATAACAGAAGCATTCCATCCCCACCTATAATTGGAATGGCAGAAGAGAAGTGAAAAGACATCGGAAGTTTCCTAAAACATGTGAAACCAAAAAGCAAGATTTATCATTGTTGGAAATGAGAGCGACCGACAGTAGGCCCGGCTTTTGTGTACATTGTGTACATTTGTTGTCTCTGGTGGCTCAACGCTCTGTGCGTGTGCGCTTGGTCGACTTGGCGTGCTGCAGGTGTGTGTGTGCGTATTCACGCGGCAAGCTTTGTATACTGTAAGCACCAGATTATACTCAGCTCTCGTCGAAGAAAGACTCTCTTAAGTTACGTTGCCAAACCCTAGCATTCAAAGGTGCATACATCACCTTAAATGCTAGTGTAAATCTTCTGATTAACTCTCGCTATACAGTGGACAAAACTCAGTTGTGCAGTGCAGCGCACTTAGTGCTCTGTTTAAGTTGCTCATTGCATAATTTGCAGACCAGCTCAAATAGTTAATCTCATCGAACTACCAGTGATTATCAACAGCAAGACTCAGTGAAACTCTTGTGTATTTCCACAGACAGTAATTGTGCATTTTTTAACAGACAGTGGTTTATAGTTATTTAATATTTCAATCAGTTATACTCTATCAGTGCTTTCATTTTCACATTTATTTCATGTAACTTTCAAACTCTCTTGCGAGCTCAAGGCCAGTGCGTGTTTACATATCGTGTTATTCAACTTGACTCTTTTCTTTCTACATTCTTCACCTTTATATATTTCAATAGTTCGTTGCTTTAAGAATATAGACAGTATTTATTTTCTCCAGTATAAATTTGACCTTTACAATTTTTGCGTATATTAACTGTGTTTTCTTGGCCTGTGAGTGACAGTAAAAGTTGTTATTTTTATGCTGTTTAATTTTATTGTGTTTTATTGTGTTTTCCCAATCACCCTATCCGAGCCTAGTGTGTGCTAACGCATACGCCTCGTACAATCATACAAATTACTTTGATAAAAAAGGTAGTAAAGATGTGAAGACAGAAATGAATAGAGATAAATCGAAGGTGAAAAAAAAATACATAATTAAGCAAGTGCGAAAAAAATTTTGAAAACTAAAGCTGTAAGTGAAACAAAAAAATCACTATTACTGAAAAAAATTAAAAAAAAAAACAAGTAAGTTTATCACGAGATCTAGTAACGCGTAGAAAAAATATTAAGGGTTGAATAATACGTGTCGTTAAGTTATCATTGTTCTTCATCACGATTTGTTATGTAAATCCTATTTATTAAGTTAACGAGTAAATATACTTATCCAAATCACACAAAAATATTACTATTTTATATTTTAAAATATCCTCTCACAATAGCTATTGGTTTGATTATTAAGTGCTGATGTTAGTGCACTTTTGAATTGTCAGATCAGGTGGATATAAGCATGCAACACAAATGAATAAGAAAATAATATAATAATCATAAACTGTAATAACAACTAGTTTATTAACAATAGCAAAAAAGTTCTGATTTTCTTAACAATATTTACACTGAATTTTTCAACAAAATAATGAAAAATTATGAATAGTCTTTGAACTTGTGTAAAGCAATATTTAATGAGCTTAAAGTGAAAAATAACAATAGAGTGATAGAAAGTCAATTGTCACTGAGTATCACTATTGAGTTTATAAGTACTGAGTATGTCTTTTTACACTTCACCAATATAATAGTAAAAGCGTCTGTGTGCACTTAACTGTCTGTATGTGTATGTGTGTGTGTAACTGTAGAGAACGTATCTGTGTGAGAGAGATTGAACTCAACACTGTTGTAAAATAAGTTTTCACTGAACTTAAAACTGCAATAACCATCCAAGTGTTGCATCCTGTTGCAGTGAAAGTACTAATCAAATATGAATGGTTGCAGTGAGTCTTACCCACTGTGTTGAGCCCTTCTGTGATTGGTCGGTAATATTCACCTCACAACACGTGTGTTATATAAGCAGATTTTTTGTATGAAACTTACTCTATGAGCATATCAAACTTGAACAGAATGTTATTAATAATGATATGATGTACATGATTAATAATTTAATACACTAAGTTTAACTAGAATAAACAGTTCATAATGATTCACTAGCTTGAAATACTAACTGAAGTGAGTTTAAATATTAACTGTTTAAGAGTTAGCTGCCAACTAAAAGTTAAAACTATATGTGTAAGTGTGAGATTACTCAAACTTATACACGACGGTTAGACCAGCGTTCTCATCCGTGATAGAAAATGAAGCGCGCGAAATTTGAATTGTCACGTATACATATTTGCGCAATTTAAAAATAACAATAATTCTGGTTGTCAAAGATGATATGAAATAGGTAAAAAATGAAACTCTGACCACGTAATTAATGTATAAGTCTTTGATAAATTTTATTTTAAACTATGTATATTGCATGTAGTTCGTTCAAAACCTTTAAATAAGTCATTTTATGTTGATTCTACTGTAGAAAATATGCCTTGTTAATCAAGACATTGTTTGCGATGAAAATTTACTGTAATATTTACATTACAAAGTAATAAGCACTAAAATATAATAATTGAGGGAAATTGTAGAATCTGCATTATCGATCCGGTTATCATTTAGCTCATCGACGACAACAAACAAGCCTACAGTCATCGTGCGGCAAGCAGACAGCTTTTTTCGTTGGCTTGTTTGTATATAATTATGGATATACTTGATGTTAGCTTTTAGTCCATTGTAATTAAATAGAAATTGATTGAATCTCAGAAATGTAATAAAAGTACGATTACTAGGTTATCTTATATTTAGTTTTGAAAACTATTAAAACATAAAATTCTGTTAAAGTTGATTTACATATAAAACTGCACTCTGTTTTAAACATTAGAGTTCACTTGTCATACAGGTATCGTGATTATAATACTATTATCACTGCACAATTTGTGGTACCAATGTTAGTATATTCTAATTTAAATATTTTTTTGATAAATTTAATATCAACTTTTTGATCTCCTCTATTTTTTGGTTAATTGTGTTTGGTTGAATCCAGTGAGCTAGATCATCGAGGTTTTCGTAATTTTTGATGGGTTGCTGTAAACAAACAAAGCAACTTTTGTAAATGATATTTTTCCAGTTTAAACTTGTGCTTATTATAACTTACAACTTACATTATAAAAATTTTCTATAAACTGCAGCAAATACAATCCACAGTCAACAGCATTTATTTGCTGCTCTACATTAGCTTCTATTACTGTTACGTTATCTTTGGTAAATATGTCTTTGGACCCTTTTCTCCGTTCTAATTACGTATTCGAAAATTGCAACAAAATCGATGATGCTGTTTCCCTTCCATATCCTTGGACGGAGTTGAAAATCACAATGAGAGGCCTACAGATATATATAGATATGTAAATAGCTTAGAACATTAAAAAATATTGCATTGATTTATTAACTAATACGTTAAATGGGTTGTACATAATTAATCATGGTTATAAAAATGATATCAGCTCGTTTACATTATTCCGATAAACAATTTCAAAACTGACGTACGCTATAATTTCTTCAATATTACTACTAGTTTCTTCGAATCGTTGACGTTCATTAGAAGCATTTTGTGTTTTTACGTTTTCACATGATTTAATTGGTTCTGGAAACCATATGACTGACAAAAACCAATGGGACCTAAAATGATTTTAGAAATATTGTTATGTTGAACATGAGTAAAACGGTGTGAACGTTTCCCATCAAGCTGCGTATTTTTCCATAGAATCAAAAGAAATATCATAAAAAAATAATGTCTTGATTTATTCATGGTAAAGAATACGATTTACGTTTACATTTTCCTATTTGAAACTACGGACAGCTACTAAGGGTCAAAAAGTTATACGTACTCGCTAAAAACATTTGTATAACGTACTAAAATTATAACCATGTTTTTTTAGGATTTATTTGAATGGCAGTTGAAAAATTGTTTGCCATGCATTTTCACCCACATGGTATTATTACCATTTGCCACGGTTCCAGATGATTAAAAATTTTTGAAAAATTTATATGTACTGGCTTAAAATATTTGTAAAATATACTAAAAGTATAGCTGGGTTCTTTAGAATTTGTTTGAATGGCAGTTGAAAAACTGTTTGCCTAGCACTTTACCTGCATGGTATTATTACCATTAATTCAACTCTTAACAGATAATGGAATATAATACCTTTTTGAATAAAGATAAACTACCTTTATGAAAAAAAATGCTCAAAATTAAAATAAGCTTTGAAAAGCCATAGACCCCATAATTTTTTAAACAATTCAAAATGTCAATGAAACCACGAAATCAAAGGCAATGCAGTAAAGAAATTGTTGACTAACATTTGAACAAATCCTAAAAAATCCAGCTGTAATTTAAGTATGTTATGAAGATATTTTCAGCTAGTATATCTGAATTTCTAAAAAATTGTAAATCATCCGGAACTGAGGTAAATTTTAATAACACTATGTAGTTGACAGTGCTCAGAAAAGTTATTACGAAGATTACTAACAAATATTTTATTCATATTTGTAACGATAAAATGTTACTTTAATTTTAAGCACGGTATTACTAGAAGCCAGAAGTCGTACGGGCGCTAGGGAGGGGGGTTTGTATGCAATTTTGGGTCCCCTCGGTAACTTGACATTATTTTATGTTTTTTGGGGTGCTGAATCCGAATTTCGAGGTTACCAGGCTCAATTCCTGGTAAATTTTGAAATATAATCGATGTTTGGTTGAAAGTTGGCTTTTTCTTCGAAATGAAGCTTTCCACGTCATTCTACGTTGGAATTTGAATGTATTTGAATATTAATAAGACGTATTTGATGAATTTTAAGTATTTCAATCTCTTGAGTAACAAGCCTTGTGTGTGAGATAGTTAATGTGAATAAACGTATACAAAGATTGTTTTGTCTCTTAAACCAAAAGTTCGATGTTACTACGCCCAAAATATCATTTTTAATATCAAGCATTGCTTTTTATATGCTTCCAATAAACAAGTGCATGATAATGATTTCTACTCTCCTTAATCTTAAGTTAGAGATCTCATCAGGACCCAGATTTTGCTCAATTTGAGGGTTAAAACGTTTTTCAAATCTAAATTATTGTTTTAACTAATAATCGAACATTGTTTATTTACACTTTTTATTTTAATAACAATCTGAAAACTTGTATATTGTTTTCAAGATACAAGTGAGTTTTTCTCCCTGCGCGCTTAGCACGCCAACCCCGAAATAATATTTATTTTTTAAGGTCAATCAAACAAATTGAATATAAAATTTTCAAACAATCTACAAATTAATATGACCATGTACTTGATTTTGTAAAATCTAGTTTTTTAATTTCTCCACTTTTGATTAGCCTCGACCGATCACAAGAAATGTCAACGCTTTAGTCACGTGACAATCAATCGTTGATATTTGATTTACCATGGTCTAAAACGTATTACCGATCAATTATCAATTTTAATTAAAGTAGATGATAATTTTTTTTTGTTCTATCTAAATTATTTTTGGCTTAAAAATTGTAGTTAAAATAAAATATTTTTTATTGGGCCTAGTAACATTAAATTTGTGATTTAACAGACAAAACAATCTTTTTATACGTTTATTCACGTTAACTATTTCACACACAAGCCTTGTTATTCGAGAGATTAAAGAATTTTAAAAAACAAAAAATTTGTCAGAACCTGTAATGTAATTTAATTTCGGACTGGTAATCTGGACATTTATTACATACATTTCATGAAGGGGGCTCCAGCGAGCACTGGTACCAACCCGAAAATAATTGAGTCAGTTGGTATCACTGCTGTAAGTGTATATATATATATATATATATATATATATATATATATATATATATGTATACATAACGTGTGAGGGACTGCGAGCACCATAATGTATATATATGTATTACTTCATACCAAACGACGACTAGATCAGTACTTTACGGAATATCTCGAATTTTCTCAGGGTTACCTATATTTTGCAAGATACCTTCTGAAAGCTGAGACTTTTTTCTGAAAAACAGTTACTGTCCCAATATTTAACTCCTCAATTATGGTTAAAAATTGCGATGTTTTTACGTTGCTCCATAAGAGGTTGTGTATAATGTGTGAACTTTGAGAGCAAATACCTCGAAATTTTTCAAGGTTTGAGGGGTAAATAAAGACACCGTTGGAATCAGCGGGTTTTTATCTATTAATTAAATTATCTGTGACCTCTTAACTCCTCCCGCTGGAACCCCCTTAATATTCAAATACATTTAAATTCCAACGTAGAATGACGTGGAAAGCTTAACTTCGCAGAAAAAGCCAATTTGTGACCAAAAATAGGTTATATCACATTTATAAATAAATAAGATATCTTGAGATTTATTTAAAATAGAGAGATGACGCTTAAACTAACAGGTACATCTAGTGTTGTGACGGTCACAAATTCAAAACGAAAAAACCGGTTGCACAAAATGTTGATATTGAAAGATTACTCATAAATACACAAAACTACTAAGCAATTCAAATTAAAAGTTAATAAACAGTTTCAATATATATCATTTATTTATTACCTTCGATTCTCGCTAAGGTCTCTTGATAATAATTTTTATTTGCAACGTAAAAATTATGCTCATGTCGTATTTTAGGATACGAAACTCTATGCAAAATAAATGTTTAGGATGTGCTTAAATTATAAGAAGCTTAATTTTTTTTTTTAATAAACATGAAAGTTACTGTTATTATTGTTTTAAAAATATTTTATTTAGAAATTATCTGTTATGAAAAAAGAATTTACAATAATTTATAATTTTCCACCTTACTACGCCAAAAGACGACACTTTTGTTATGTTAACTGGACTTGCCTAGGTACGTAATCTACTATTCATTAATATATGTTTTTTAAATACAAAGCAATTATCTGCGTAGGCCCACTAAAAAAATTCAAAGACATGTTTACTACCGAAAATTATTTTAGTGCTTCTCATCGTAACAATTCTGAGCTTACTGCATTCCGTTTGAGTCAAAAAAATTGAATTGGTTCTCATTGATGTTTTGGGATGATAATGAAGTAGTTCATGTTTATTGCTGGGATAAAATGCTTACTATTCGAAATAATATAATACACAGGTACTGACTTATTCTGTAATTTTTTTTGTACATTTGTCAAAGGATCGTATTCAAATCTTTGCAAATGTATGGTTACAATACATGGCAGCTGTTTGATATCATTAGCCTTAATTGCACTAACTTTTTTATTGCAGGTATTACATTCGTACAAGTCATCAAGAAGTTCGCATTTTGTTAATAATTTTAAAGAGTCCTCCTATAAACAGTTGTTTTTATTAAAGGAATTGTATGTCCAAGCAACTACCATGCATAAAAAAAATGGATTTAGCTAACAGTTTATGATTATAATGGTACGCACATGGTTTACCAGTCGAAGCAATGTCTTGATTACAGTGTACAGTAAAAACCTTAATTGATTGTCGAAAGCAATGATTCGTGTATGTTTTCTCCATGTATGAAAGACATCTGATTAGGTAAAAGCTTGCTTTGTTAATATAATGTTTGAAGAAAAATCATGTTAATCTGATCAAGCACCGATGAAAGTACTTCGATGTTTCCTGAGCTGCTTTAAGTTGAAAATCAATCTTGATACCAGCAGTCTGATGGCATATATGATTTTCAAGTAAAGTTTGTCAGTTCTTGTATGTAGTACCATCACACTTATAAACTATCAATGATAAATCAGTAATAGATGTTTCGTAGCCTCACGTACCAAGCATGTGATACGTTTTCCTTCATTGTTTTCTACTTGAACAGAAATATCAATGAATGTTTTATTATTGTGATACTTTGAATGACACGATAAACATGTATTGTAACTGTCAGCTGTTCCTACGTAAGTACAGAAACGACAGCTAAATACAAAGAATCAATTTTTTAATAAGTAGGGGAGAGGCTTCGCCCCCTGCGTGATTAGTTCTACAATCCCCGTCATTCAACTATACATATTTATTTTATTTATTTTTATGATTGCACAAAGTAATTAAACAATTCTTATTTTGGTATAATACATAATTTATTCAACAAATATTAATGCAACTTATAGATTTAAATTATGTTTTACTTATTTTTTAAAGTATGGTTTTCAAATCTACCGATGCTTGACCTAGTCGAGCAATCACAAAATGAATTAGAAAGCTTCAGCCACGTGTTAACAAATCTTACAAAATAAGATAAGAATACAGTTATTCATTGCAAGTCATTATTAGACACACACACATACGAACAATATACCTACACATATATACACATATATTAAAAAATATTGGTTAACTTTTTTAATTCGATTAATGTTGAAGTCTTGAACATGGTAAACATTAAAATAAGCATGATGTGTAGGCAAAAATAAATTTATAGTATCCGAAGACCAGAACAAATCAACCAATCTGCACAAATTTACAGTTTAGTGTGTAAAGTAGCGAAGCGAAAAGTTCAACTATAAATTGTCGTAACAAAAACAATAATTTTCATTTGGATCTTATATAATTTTATGGTAAGCATGCAAAGATCTTACACGTAAAAAATAATTATTACACATACCGAACTTCGTACAACATATAAATGAAATCAAATTCTCCAACATTAATGAAACTCTCGTTCAATTTTCCAATTAAATATAAGAAATACTCGTGAGCGACTTGATGTTCTCCAATTTTCCAATCAAAGCAGCGCGTAAGCCCATCTGTTCCCATACTACCAATGTCTGCAGTCTATAGTGGAAAAATGTAACAAAAAATATTTTTCAGATAAAAAATAAATGGATTAAAATGATTAAGAAAGTATTAAGTTTTTTTTGTTTTTTTTAGAAGTACCTCCAGCTTTAAAAAAAGATTTTTTAATTGAAACAACTCGTTAAACATTTGGAACAAATATTCTGTAAATCCAAGGAAAATATAACATTTCGAAACTCTTGAGTACCAAATAACACTTGAAGAGCGCTGTTAATATAACAGATATTATAACGATTTTTTAATGCAACGAAATCTGCATTTTAGTGGAAGATGAAGATACTATGATGATTTTATGATTTATAGTACAATATTGTATTGCTTATGGTTATCCATGGCAGATAAATTCAACAGTAAACAAGCTGTTCTGGAAAAAAATAGTGTTTTTGTCAGGGACATCGGCATTTTCAAAAAATATATGGAAAATTTGAAAGAAATCGCGTTAAGGAAGCTCAAACTTACAGTATTGATTTTTTAATTATTAATAAAATAAATTGCATGTATAAAATAACAAACAAGATTATTTCATAGCGATAAAAAATATCGCAGGCATAATGGTAGTTTTCGTATCTGGTGGTGCATATCGCCAGAACAAGTACAAATAGTTCTTCGGGCCCTGCTTCACAGATCCCTTAGGCCTGGTGCTTGCCCTGGCTACATGCTACATGTGCAACTGCCGCTTTGTGCCTTCGGGTCACAATTTGCGCCCCTGTAATCACTTTGGGCCCACGGCCCAAGAACTAAAAGTGCGGCTTAGGGGTATATGAAAATAACTAGCAAAAGCTGAATGAAATCGACTTTTTGAATAAAATAGACTTGTATGACAAGCAGTGAAGTTATGATACGGTCTACAAAACAATTCCTAATTACTTTCGTTGTTTCGATAGAAAACAGTCCGAAATGCTTACGCAATTCTACACAAGATTTGCCTTCACTGTTATACAGGCGGTTTTGAAGGGCTAGAGTGTTCTTAAAAGGAAAAATAGCGTTGAGCACAGCAAAAAAATCTCGCATGTACTGCTCACAGCATAACTATTTTTACATCTTCTGCGTGCTCGCCTACAGTTTAGAAGACAATTTACTCACAGAGGGTGCTAAAATACTTTTCCTTATAAGCAGTTAATGTAATTTTTACCTGAGAGGTTATGTTGCACTTTTATCCTAGTGATCATGGTAAAACGTCGTATTTTCGACGAAAAGAGAAAAAGTTTCTATACCAGTCTCGGCGAGCCTCGAAAAGAAAATACTTTCTTGCCGTGGCGCGTAACATACAATTAATTAACATACAAAATTACAAGTGCGACGTATTTTACGAGATAGCTTCTAGAATTATATTCATTGTATTTATCTATATAACAATTTGTACGGATATTCTTGAAATGTCATACATGCCCTGTCCAATTAACAAACTACCGTTGTCGGACCAACGTCAGAAACTTTTCCTTAAAAAGAAAGTATTCCATGTGATAACTATGAACGTTCGTGTTTCTAGAGGCTCCAGAAAATATTATAAGCGAAAGGAGCATTTTTATGTGCTGATGGATAGAAATATATATATACACGTACAATCGAGAATACAATAGAGCAGCTCAAAAGTAAGATTATTGTGAGTAGGAAAAATCACGGTAAGTCAGGAAAACATAGACTGTACTGTTATATAATTACTTAACGTGTTTTACTTACATACAAGTCTACGAGTACTTTTTCTGAAATCACAATCTTGATAATTATACACCAAAACTTTTATGAATTAACTGTCTATATGCATATACGAATAAAGAAAGTGAATCACGATTCTTTAGTGCCCCAAATATGATAAGTGCAAGTGTATACGTAATAATAGAAATGGTAAGTAAAAACCTAAAAAATCAAGAGCTTGTAAACAAGAGTACTGCTACATTTGCTGATCGAGGAGCAACTGAGCGAGTGTGACTGCATGCAATCCTTTGCTTCGTTGAAAATTAGTTGTACTATGAGAAGCGGAGTTTGACTCGAATTTGCAGCCGGCTCACTGTGCCATACCGCGCGCTGCGCCGCGAGCCGCGCCACCTGATCAGTTGCTTGTAGTGTTTTGGTTTTGTTGCCAATCTGCTTTTTTGCTTTGTGTCGTTGTGCTCTGAACTGACCACATCTTTATTTCTTGAAATTGAATTATTTCTCTATTCAAGAATGCTGTATTGCATAGTACGTATATTTACTGTGCTTATTGTTTCTGCTCTTCGACTTGCTGCACCAGAAGTTCATGAACCATCAGCTCCGATCTCCTCATGTACGTAAAGACCTAAACTTGACAATGTTTCGTGGCTTTTTCATCATTGATATTGTACTGAGAAATAATTCTGACGTCAAGTGTGTTTATATATGTTTACGTATAGTTGGATAGTAGAATACCAATCAAAAATTTGTTTTTGTGAAAGAAGTCTGTCTGTTGTAATTCTCGAATAAATTTGGTTTAGCTTCCGAGTTCTAGACAAAAAGATGATCTGTATACCCAATGTAAAGAATCAGCTTTTTGTGTTTTCTATTTTTTTTTCTTTTGATTAACTGTGAAGATGTAATACAATCCCAATCCTTGCATTTGATAAATTTATTAAACGCTTGGCAAGCGGGAAAATCTTACATCAGTCGGCTACAAAAAGTTAGATTACATGACAATTTAGCATCATTTTTTTAACAAAAACACTAACCACACATTACTTATGGTATATTTCTTCTTAAAATTACGTTAAAAAATAATTAAAATCGAAAAATACACCTTGAAATGATGCTGTCGAAGGTACTTACTAAAAGTATTAACAAACATATATTTTAAAAAGACCAATCATGCATGCAGTAATTCCCACACTTGCCTTTTTTAAGTAGACAAAAGTTCGGAAATATATATGTCAGTGCTGCGGTAAAATACTGTGTCTATAGCCCCAAACAGCATTTTCAAACTTGACATATTTTAATTTTGAACTCGACAAAACAGTATATGTATAGTGTAATTACCATGTTTTTGCGTAGACCAAAAATCTCAAGTGCAGACAGATAATTTAATATTAAATTCAACTTGAAAAGAAAAAGTGCGAATTAAAAATTTTTTTACTTCGGTACAAATTTAAAAAAGTTTGTACCGTTTGATCAGAAAATGAATTTGTACGAGCATTTAACTCCATTTTATTACTTACCTACGCTGAAAAAAACAAGAATGTCTCACATTGGAAGAAAATAAACATACCTATACAAAAATTTTTATTACAGGTGATAATCCAGTGTACATTAAAATCAACAATAAAAATCCAACGCAAGATTTATATGCAAGTTGATTTAGCAATGTAAATGAAATAGAAAAACTGTCTAACTATTAATTCTTAATTTTTTTTTTATAAATAGGTGGGAGATAGAAATACAGTAAAGAATAAGAAAAAAACTTCTAAGCGAAAATGGTGTACTGACTCAGTAATCCCTTATAAAAAAAAGAAGTACGAAACAGCGAGTGAAAGACGCAAATGGCGTCCACAGTAGGCTGAAGTTCCAGCGTTTAAAAGCTGGATGATTTTGGATGAAGCTGATTTGTACAGTGTCACCTGTCACGTGTGCGAGTCCAAACTAGGATGCTATTTCAATACACTAAAAGACCATGTATTATCAACAAAGCATAGGAAAAATTGTGAAAAAAAAGGTATAGAAACAAGTACCGATTTTACACTGCCAGAATTCTGTGAATCAGATGTTAAAATTGCCGTAGCAGAGCTTAAATACACGGCAATATTTGCCAAATACAATTTATCATTTCGACTTGCACCACTCATCATTAAAAATTTAAAGAATATTGATGAAAACGGTCCATGGAAATACATGAAAGTGGGAGCAACAAAAGCAACTTGTTTACTCAAAAACGTTATCGCTGTAGCCAATAAATTAGAAATGGCAAGTGTGCTTCGAAATAGTTTTTTTTCTGTCAGTATCGATGAGTCTACAACTTATAGTAAACACAAGGTTCTCGCAATTTTAGTTCGTTTTCCTGACATGATAACAGGGTTAATTAGAACGAAACTTTTGCATTCAGCACCAGTATTTTTAGAGGGAGTAGATGCAAAAGCTGGTGCTAAACGTCTGTTCGATTGTATCGTTCAGTCTTTCAAGGATTTTAACATTTCATTAGAAAGAGTGCTGGCGTTTTGTACCGATGGTTGTACAACCATGACAGGAGCAATTAGTGGTCTTAAGACTCGATTTGAAAATCTTGTTTCAGACATTCTGAGCGTTAAGTGTCCCGCGCATGTGACGCACCTGGTAGCCAAACATTCGCTGAAATTCCTTCCAAAAGAAGTAGTTGATTTAATAAGCGATTGTTACAACATGGTTGGCACGAGCTCAAATAAACTGCAAGATTTTTGCAATCTTCAGTGATGTTGGATATTTCTAGCCATAAGATCCTCAGACACATTTCAATTCGCTGGTTATCAATGGAGACTTGTGTGGATCGCATTCTGGAGCAATATCTGGCACTCTATGAGTTCTCTAAAAGATTGTCTGGAAATAATGATGAACTTGGAAAAAAAGTTCATGAAAAGTTGGATGAAAAAGATACCAAATGTTTTTTATTACTAATATTACACATTTTTAGAAAACTAAATCTGTTAAATAAATTACTACAGTGCACTGATGTAGTCATTCCACTATTTGCTGATGCTATAGAAAGGACCTACAAAGATATAGTTTCATCAATATTAAATCGTAATTATGTAAATAAAACAAGCGCTGCAAATATAAATATACTAGAGCAAAGTGAATACTTACCAATTATTGATTGTGAGCTTGGTGAAGAAATTCGAGACAAAACGATGATGAATAACAGAGAGCTTGGATTTTTTTATGAGCGAGCATATAACTTCATAACTGCGGTTACCATGGAATTAAAAATTAGATTAAACAACTTCGAAGATGATATTTTCACATCCTGTCGTTGTTTTAACCCAGAGAACGCTTTGTCCAAAGATTTTCACGAAAAAAATGCTGAAAATTTTGACAAACTTTTGAAGATTTTCAATAAACTATTAATATATAATATTACGAAAAAAAAATAAAAGAACAATGGCATAAACTACTAAAACTGAATGAAAATTGTAAAATAAAAACATCACGTATGAAAATAGATCAGTTCTGGAACTTTATTTATAATTATAAAAACGAAGAAAGAGACTACGAATACCCAGAGCTCGGTTTATTTGTTCGAATGGCCTTGACAGTGCTTCACGCCAATGCCGATGCTCAAAGGATTTTCAGTGCGATGAACAACATTATGACCAAAAATAGAAATTTGTTGCATAATACCACTATAGATTCAGCCCTCAGAGCAAGGCAAATTTATTAACTATCTGATGGGACACCGTTTGAGCCTACAGATCCGATGGTAAAGATGTGTTTAAGTCGCAATTACTACAAAAAAAAACATAATGATGCATAGGTATTATTAATGTTAAAATACTGCTTCTCCAATACTGTGTTCAGTTTAATATTTTATTAAATTATCTTTGTAATTAATGTTTTAATGTATAATTATTATGATTAGTATTTTTTTATTATTGTTATTATCATTATTAATGTAGTCTAATGTTTAAAACAGAGTGCAGTTTTATATGTAAATCAACTTAGACAGAATTTTATGATTTAATAGTTTGTAACGGGCGGTTAATACTCGAACGCCGTTTACACACTTCTAGACTGCGCGAGGAAGAAAGGCCAGAGAGAGAGCGAGAGGGGAAGGGAGCGCGATAATGCGTGCGAAAGAGAGAGAGAAAGGAGAGACAAGCGTCTTGATATGAGTATTAGCGAGAGACGCTCTTGGCCATCAGGCCAGAAGGGATTAGGTATAGGTAGGGAAAACACGTGTGCATCTCTCGCTTGCTACGTTTGTCAAACCACGAGAGGACAACCTCGCCATTGCCTCGCCCGCTCCTGCAGCCACGTACCGTCGACGAGAAGGCTTACTGACTAGACACCAGGTCGAATATTCCTGCTGAGAGGCCAACTGCTAGGCGAGCAGGTGCAAATAAGAGGCTGCGAAAAGCCAGGTAAGCGCAGTGCGTGCGCGAGAACTTTAATAGCCGCATAATCTCTCTCTGTGCCCGGTCGAATTATCGCTGGCCGTCGGCCCCGAAAGGAAAGCCTTCCTCGACCGTACAGGCTTTGCCGTCAACGCGATCGAGCGAAACCAACACACACACACGCGCGTATGCTTTTGTACTAGTGCAGACAATATAGTTTCCGTTCTTTTGATCAGTAAATGTTTGTTTTGGTCTGCGTGAGCCTTCCCTTGTACGAAGCCCTTCCGGCTACTCTTTCCTTACAGGTTTTATCCATAGCAATCTTGGCGTCCAGAAGGAAGCTGTAAGCCGGGCATCGGCCTTATCCTGCCGCCTCCGCGGGCTCGCGCGTAAACACCAACGCGCGAGCGTCCTGAGCTGAGCCAGAGCTGAGCTGGCCCCTCAGCAAGCAGGCGTGAACGAGGAAAAGCGGACTCGCTGTCCGCGTTGTAACGCGAGTGTTTCTCCGTGGGTGCCCGGGAAACACAGTCCCGATCAGAGTATCCCTCGTATTAATTTGTGGCTATTAAGGCCATAAGTGAATACGGACACCACGTTACAAGTTTTCAAAACTAAATATAAGATAACCTAGCAATCGTACTTTTATTACATTTCTACGATTCAATCATTTTTCTAATGATTGTTTTTATAAATTATTTTTATCATTCTTAGAAAAGTGCACATAATAAATTACTTTATTTTAGAAAATGAGCAATTAGTATAAACTGAAGCAACTAAGTACTTGTACCCCATCCTGCTGAAACGTTTATCCTACCATATAAACTTATATTACTTTAATGCGAATGCATCATCACTGGTAAACCATTTTAACAAAATTATGATTATACCTGTATATTACTTTATTGTACGATAAATACAAAAGTGTGACATACATTTAAATCAGTCAATACGAACTCCTGAAACTCATTTGCTGGCTACTCTTCAGCAAGACGTATTGTCATCAAACTGCATTAGCCAGAAACAATTTGATGATAATTGTACGCATGATGAAACTTGAACCCTTGACTCTTGGATTGGTCGCAGCGTGAAGTATTTCATGATAAAAGTTTTGAAAGTACTGATGGAGATGGAATCTGAAAATTACAAAACATTTTAGCACAAAATACTTGGAACGAATAAAGTAATAGATACTGTAAAGTAATATTACGTAAATGCCCATACACGTAACACCAAAGCAAGTTTTTGTACAATGCACTCATTTAGAAGATTAGATAGCTGCCTTTTACCTTGGAAATGAGTAAAACAATGTTTTGAATTATTCTCTTGATTTCATTTTTCTATCTTCAAAACAAAATAGTATTTTGGGATCATTGAGATCGATCTGTGGTGGTTTTACTCTTTGGACACTACGGAATTTCTCCTGTCGAGTGAAACAGATTTCTATCGACTGGAACAAATGAAAAAGTTGGTTTAATTTTACACTACACGTTGATAAACTAGAAGATAATATTTGTCTTACCATTTCTTCATCTCATCCCATTTTCTTATCACTGAAATATTGTGATGCAGAGACAGGGCCCTCAGATCGAGAATGACACTAGCAGTGTTTAAATCACATAATCAGTTAAAGATCAAAAGTACAATAACATAGAAAAAAGTTTGTTTATGCAATATTTTAGATAATAATTAATCCATAAATAACTGTGATGGGATTTGAGTTTAATGCTACCAGATACTTTTACTTACAGCTTACACCTTGTTCTCTTCAATCAGATTTGTTGATTTAACATACGATTTTGATTGTAATCTGGAAATCAATTTTTATTTAATAACAATGGACTAAAAGCTAACATCAAGTATATCAGCTGTCTGCTTGCCACACGATGACTGTAGGCTTGTTCGTTGTCGTCGATGAGCTAAATGATAACCGGGTCGATAATGCAGATTCTACAATTTCCCTCAATTATTGTATTTTAGTGCTTATTACTTTGTAATGTAAATATTACAGTGAATTTTTATCGCAAACAATGTCTTGATTAACAAGGCATATTTTCTACAGTAGAATCAACTTGAAATGACTTATTTAAAGGTTTTGAACGAACTACATGCAATATACATAGTTTGAAATAAAATTTATCAAAGACTTACACATTAATTACGTGTTCAGAGTTTCATTTTTTATCTATTTAATATCATCTTTGACAACCAGAATTATTATTGTTTTCAAACTGCGCAAATGTATCTACTCACAGCTTTAGCTGATTGTTAAAATTAATTGTAACACAATAAATACTATTAAGTGTCTAAATTAATTATTATAACTGAAAGCGTACT
Organism: Copidosoma floridanum; assembly: GCF_036245765.1. Lineage (NCBI taxonomy): Eukaryota > Metazoa > Arthropoda > Insecta > Hymenoptera > Encyrtidae > Copidosoma > Copidosoma floridanum. Next base: position 23,972,574 of record NW_028321878.1, on the reverse strand, counting down.
TGTATAGTTGATTCAGGTAAGCTTGTTTTTTGTATCTACGTACTAATCTATAATTACCTGTAATATCTTATACATAGTGTAAATATAATTTTAGTTATTACTAGCATTAACTTACAGTACTTACTTTAAGTGTTCTGGTACCTAAATTCATAAGACAAAAGCCTTTGTCTTATAAATCAACTACAATCAGACAAAATGGGAGACAAAACACAAGCCAAGTTCTGTTTCATTTTCTGTTTCTGTTTTTACCTCTGAAGCTCAATCCTCAAAAATTACAGTTTTGAAGATAAAAACAATTTAACTAGAAGAAGAGGAGACATATGAGTTTCCAGACGAATTTTCTACAAAAGAATTTCCTAAAAAAACTTTTCGAAAGTACAATAGTAAAGAATATGGCAAAATCGTTAATATTAAAAGGACAATTTCGAAAAGTGATGATCACATTAGGCGAGGGACTCAAAGATCAATACTTCGACAAAGAGGGTAATGTATGTTTCAAAGAATTATATTTAAATAAGAGTCTATACTTCGGTAATCCTAACACCCTACCGAATCAAAACATTGAAATTGTTTTGCATGTAAAAATAACAAAACGAACAAAAGACATGGTTTTGAAAAATTTCAACGGAAGATATCAGAACGCGTGTAAATTAATGGATTTATTCGAAAGTAAGCGTAATCTTACTAATATATAAAGCAAAGTCGCTAAAACCGTTGTAATCTCTAACCGCGAAAACTACTGAACCGATTTTGCTGAAATTTTGCACACTAATTCATGATACTTCCAATATGGTTTTAGTATAGTTCTTATCTTAAAAAATTTAATAACAATAGCAATAAATGAGCTCAAAGTTTTGCAACAATACGCCAGCTTTTCACTTTAGTTCAGTAAAGTCCGCTAGGTGGCGTCGACATAAAATCGAGGCTACCTGTAACAGAATTAAATAAGTGTGGTTATAATACGCCGGAGCGTCTCGATAACTGATGCAATCGTGCTTTGGCAGTTCACCGAGCTGCATAAAGAATGTAGATGACAGTCTTGCAGCTGGATATCCGGTTACGGACGACACTCTTCTCTAAGGGGGAAGGGACCTAGGTTTCCATTCGCCCTGAATCTCGATGATTGCGATCAAAAAAAATGTCATTCTAGTCGATGACGTCTCTGGCATAATACCAGGAGACATATCTAGCCAGAGCACAATCTGCACCAACTCTTCAGAGTCGTATGGCAGTTCTACCATCCCGCCTGGTGCAGTCAGAAAATTTTTGGCTACAAATGTAAGCCAGGAAAAGCAGCTCTGAGGACCACAGGCAGCCACAACGGCTACCTTCTTAGTCATCGCGTCCCCAATGCGCTTACCCATATGTCCCCGTCTAACGATGAGCGGTTGGTTATCCAGGGAACGACCCAAAGACGAGATATTCTTAGGTTATTTACCTTGCCAACAAATATATTAGAACTTAACAAAGTTGACAGAAAACAGCCTTTAGGGGTCACAAAAATTTTAAGCATGCCAAAAGTCGCAAGAGGGTGAATTGGATAGAAAAACTTCAAATGTATTTGTGTTTTTGTGGCAATAAAAAATGTAAGGTTTAAGGTTTTTATTGCTCTGGTAATAAAGTTGTGAAATAAGAGAAAAAAATTTTTTTTTTAATACAAATTTTTTGGGAGCGTAAAATCTTAACAGCTTAAAAAAATAGCCCTTTTCGTGAATCACATGGGAGAAACTGCAAATCAACGGCTCCTCATGGCCACCGATTATTTTATGGCATAAAGAACGCACAGTACTTTTCAGCATAATTATTTTTTTGAATTTTCACACCTTATTATTTGACCAAATAAACTATATGGATTTCGAAAAAATATGTTTTTAATAAGAAGATTTTTGTTCTGAGATGTGTTAGGAATATGTGTAAAATTTCTAACTTAAAACGTTTCACATTACATGTCAACACACTACAGTGTTTTATTTAGTAAGTCTCGGGTGAAGCCGAGACGGGGGGCTGCTAGTCGTTAATAAATTAACTAAAAGAAATTCTCTGAATTGCTAAAATTATTTTTGTGTGATTCCTTGGTAAGCTGGTTTCAAAGCTTTTTGAAAATAAACAAGATAATTAAACAATGGGGATTCTGGAAAAACTCATTTTCAGATACATTTGACACAATAAGTTGGTCAGAGGTTAAATACGCGTATGGTTTTCGTTCTATAAATGATCGTCTTTTCAAATACGGGCTAAAAAAAAAAATCTGCTTTTAGATACAGATTCAAAATTTTTAGAAAATACACAAATAAATCTAACTGTTTTGGGATTACCAGAAAGAGTTCAAGCTCAATTAAGAAAAAAAAAGATACAGTCAATGTTGCTAATTTTATGTTAAATTTAGAACAAATAGAAAATCCTTTTCAATCAGAAAGTAAAATAAAAGTAAAAATAAAACAAGAAGAGAAAGTAGGTAAAAAAACATGCTTTATTTGTGCTCAGAAAGGTTTTCTAAATCATTTGCATTCAGAAGATATTTGTAAGTTAAAAATAATAGAAACAGAAAAGAAAAAAGTAGTAAAATAAGAATAAAAAATAAAAAAAAATTTAGAAAAGATTGTAGCATCTTCTGAAGAGAAAAAACGAATAACGACTCCACTTATTAAATAAAAAACAGTTGTAGAGGATTCTCCAGTTAGTGCAATGTATGATTTAGGAGCAAACGTCTCTATAATACATTTTACTATAATAATTAAATTAAAAACTAATGAGAAAATAAGTAAAGTAAGCAAATTAAATTCTTTTGCTGGTACAACAAATACTTTAGGTGCAATGGAATTACAAACAAGAATTTTTGAAATAGCAAAAACAATACGATTTTATATTGTAAAAAGTAATTCTTTTCATGACGATATTTTGTTGCGCTTAAATGCAATAAAAAGTTTTAAACTGTGTCATGATAAAAATTAAAAGAGTTATCAAAAAAAATAAAATGAACAGAATGTTGTTTTGAAAACCGAATGTGAACTTAAGAACGTAAATATAAATAATGAAAATTTAATTGATAAATTGCTAGAAAAATATAAAAATCTGTTTACAAATGACAAATTGAATGTAGGTAAAGTAAAGGGCTATGAAGCAACTATTAAGCTTACTGAAAACAGATGTATTGCGCATAAACCTTACAAATGTTCTATAGCGGATGATGATGAGATCAATTCTTAGATAGATTCTTTACTAGAACCAGGTTTAATCGAATGTTCAACCAGTCCCTTTGCATCCCTTATAACTCTGGTTTTTAAAAAAGAAGAAGGGGGAGAATCATGGTTTTGCGTAGATTGTAGTGCATTGAATAAAATAGTCATACCAGAAAGGCACCCTTTCCCAATCATTGACGATATAGTAATTCGGGTCCGTAGTTGCAAATATTTTACAAAATTAGACATTAATTCAGCTTTCTGGTCGACAGCTATTAGGAATAAGAATGGATATAAATCTGCTTTTATTACTCAAAATGGTCATTTTCAATCAAAATACTTACCTTTTGGTTTAAAATCGTCACTAGCAACTTTCCAAATACTATTGAGTAATATTTAAGTAAAAAATAAATTAAATCTTTTTACAATAAATTATATAGACAATATTTTGATTCTTTTAGAAAATTACAAAGATCATTCACAACATATTAAAAAGGTGCTTATTGTCATTGAACAAGCTGGTTTCAAATTAAATTAAAAGAAATTTACGTTCGCACAAAAATCAGTTGTTTATTTGGGACATGAGATAAAAAGAACGAGATATAACCTTGATATGATAACTCAGTAGCAATAAACAATTCTTCTACTCCGGAAATTAAAAAAAATGTGAGACAACTGCTGTAAAAAATAACTTTTTATCTAAAATACATACCACAAGCGTCAGTTGAATTAGAACCTCTACATAACTTACTTAGAAAAAATGAAAAATTTTAATAGACAGATAATAGATGAATGTCAAAAAAATTTAACAAAATAAAAAATTATTTAAGTTTGGAGTCAGTATTAGCAATTTTTGACCCAGATATGCCTAATCATATTTTTACGGATGTATCAAAGAAAGGGGTAGCCGTGACTTTTAAACAACCTAAAAGGGATAATACGATTAAGCTGGTATTGCATTTTGCAAAAAAATTATCAAAATCTCAGGAGAATATACGTGCTATTTTCTTAGAGTTATTGGCAATAAATAAATGTATTGTATACTGGCAGTATAAAATGATAGGTAAATCATGCACAATTTTCACTGATCATAAACCTATTGAAAATTTCAATATGACAAAAAGTAACGATCTGGAATTATCAGCATTGCTACACTGTATTTTAAATTTTAATTTGGAAATACAATACAATCCAGGAATAAATAATACTGAGGAAGATAACTACGCATGAAATCTAGTGTTAGAGGAAAATATAAATGAAGAAACAGCAATAAAAATAGTAAACTTTTCTTTATTAGAGGAATTATTAAATGATCAAAAAATTCAGATATTAAAAAAGATGATAAAATAATAAATAGAAATGACATTTGTTATAAAATCTTGAACAATAAAGAGGAAATATGGATGTTGGAAGATTTAGGTGTTGAACTAATTAAATTCACACACAAAGAATACTACATAGGAGTAAAACAGTTAAATTTGACGTTAACTCCAAAATACTATTTTAAAATTACGCATAAGCGTACAAAATACATATGCCGAACGTGTGACACTTGTGTGAGAAATAAGTCAAGATTTGGAAACTTCATTCAATCCCTTTTACAGTTAGGTTTGGCAATAAAGTCTTTTTAAATTGTATCATTACATACAATAGGTGGATTGAGTGGAAACAGTTCGCCAAAGAAATACTCACCTCTAGTAGTAGATCATTTTACTAAATTTGCTTCTGTTCTAATATCAAAAACGCAAACAGAAAAGGACTTTATTAATTTAATAAAAAAAGTACAAAAGAAAGAAAAATTGAATTATTTCTGACAGATCAATATGCTGGAATAAACTTAAAAGAATGTTCATGTGGCTAACCTTTGGCCAAACTTTGGCCAAGCTTGGGCAATGAGAAAATCCCAAACTTGGACTCAATATTTTTCGTAAGTCATACATGCAGACCAACTAATATACTGACGCAACAAATTATTTTTTTAGACGTTTGGATGAAAATTTGCTAAACTTGAGTCGAATATTCCAACAAAAATCCAAGTTTGGGATTTTCTCATTGCCCAAGCTTGGCCAAAGTTTGGCCAAACGTTGGCTACATGAACTTTTGCGCAAGTTTGCTCAAACTTAAAAATTTTTACGCGGGGTGGCAGTCGTTGCTGCGTGAGCTGATAGCAAGCACGCTGATATGCAGTAAACGTACTGACGGCTTTAGCTGATTATTAAGATGAATTGTAGCACAATGAATATTATTAAGTGTGTAAATTGATTATTATTACTGCAAGCGTACTTGTAGTTGATTCAGGTAAGCTTGTTTTTTGTATCAACGCATTACTCTATAATTACCTGTGATATGTTGTACATAGTGTAAATATTATTTCAGTTATTAGTAGCATTAACTTACAGTACTTATTTTGAGTATTCTGATACCCAAATTCATAAGACAAAAATCTTTGTCTTATGTCTATAACTGTAGTTGATGAAAAAACACGTGAACAGCAAAAGCAGACCAATCACATACGCCAGCGTGTTAGAAGGGCACGCAACTAGAAACCAATGAAAGTTAGTCACGCTTGAAATTTGTGAGCCGTGCCATGCTGCTATCATATCTATCATATCTACTGTGGAAAAGTGTACATAATTTGAATAAACACTGCTGCTTCCAATATTCTGAATACTATTATATACGATTAACATGTTAAATATTCTAGGAAAAGTTTACTATACAAACAGATCTAATCAATTTCAAGGTTGGAAGCTTAACACATTTGTACATGCTATCTGTGAACATAAAATGAAACACCAGTGTTCAATTTATTCGTATGCATTGTCTGTAACTCAGGTGAGTGTTGGTTAGGTTGGGGTTAGATCTACTGCTCAGCACTATAGCAGCACAGCTGATAGTACGCAAGCTCCTTAAAAATATAATATCTTGGATGATTCTCAATAAATCGATTTGAAACTTTTTAAAACACTTTATTTTGCACGAACAAACATCATTGTCGTTGAAAATTTTGTCAGGCTAAAACTTCCCCGCGCACTTTCTTCCCTTAAAGTTGAGAAGATGCCGTATTAGTGCTGCACTTGCTTTGTACTGAATATTTATAAAAAAATCAGCAATTGAGGGCCTTTTGAGTTGCTTTCCGGCAGGGCTTAGGTCTTACGGATAGCTATGCCAAATTTTAAAGCATTACTGTAGAAATCAACTTTAGAAGATTCTCTGTTTGGACAATGATTTTCCATGATTTTCAACTTATGTGCTCTGTTCGTTTTCAGCACCTCAGTTTTCAGAGCTTCGTAAAGTAAAAATGTATAACATGTTCAGAAAAAATTATAACTCACTTATACACCCACGGAATAAAACCTAGTATACATGTGGACCCCCATCTTGGTTTCTCCCAAGACTCGCGGAATGGAACACATGTGTGTTCCATTATGTTGTTATGTTATGTGTGTTGACACATAATACAGAACTTTTTCAGTAAAAAATTCTACATCTGTTTTTAACACTACTTGGAACAAAAATTTCTTTTAAAAGTACTCTTAAAAGTAAAAAAAAATGTAATGATGCTGAAAAGTAGTGGGCATTCCTTACGTCATTAAATAGGGATTGGCTCTCAAACGGGTGGTTGATTAGTACTTTTTCACGTTTTGTTATAAAAAGGGTTATTTGTTAAGGCTGTCAAGATAAAAAATATAATTAAAAATATCTTTATAATCATAAAATCTCAGTATATATAACATTTTTAGTTTTATTTTCAGATGGAATTAAAACAATCTGATGATTTAGATTACCAGTTCTCAAAAGCCCGACATACAATTGTTCATGTGAAAAGCAGTTTGGTCTTACATTTACACCCACAAAATTATAAGTCTGTCCTTGTGAGTTGTTAATTGTCATGGCAAAAGGAACTTTGACACGAAACTGTAAGCACTCGAACTGAAAAGGTAAATCAGTTGGTATCATCCGAATCCTTGGAATAAAGCTATTTGTCTTAATATTGGACGTGTCAAAATAGTAGATTCTATAACATTATTTCGCAGAGTTTTAATTTGCAGTCTGGTTTCATTACACAGGTTCAGGGGTTGAATTACGTAGTAGCATAATTAGAGATCCAACTTTCAAATCTTACTTATGGGGTGGAAATCCTGATGGAGTTGGGGAGTTTCAAAATTCCTGAGGAAAATTAACAACATCTTCAGCTACTATGATTAAATCAATAGAGAGGTACTATCGAGAATCAGCTAAAAACTTTTGAAGAATAGTGTAGTTAATTTCCTCTGCTGCAGAATTTCTCGGTGAAATTGTCGCTCTCTCACATAAGCATTGGTATGATTTGCTTAATAAATTTTCAATATCCGGGTAAACTTCAGAAATAAGATTATCGACAGTTATAACCAGTTTTCCAATTGATTGATCTAGGGTGGTAAAACCATTTTTGTTTTCCATTGTGCCATCGCCAGTTTTTAGCAGCTGTGTTGGAAATTCCGTGTTTCTTCTGCAGAGATGTGCTCTCATATTAGTACGTAAATCAAGGAACGCTACATAATGCTAGAGAAATAATGATTTTCAACCAATATTAATAATATCCTCTCTAGTTCCTCAAGAAATTACTGGTAATGTCTGCCTAAAATCACCAACAAAAACAAGTGTATTGCCACCCATTAGTTTCTGGTTTGATCTTAAATCTTACGATGTTTTATTAATTTATTTAATGTGAGCTCTGTGACTTGTTATGCACTTATCTCATACAATAAATGTTGTATCTTAAAGAATTTTTCCAAGAGGTCCATTTTTGCGTATTAGGAACGTGCAATTTTCTTTAGAAAAACACATAATAGGAGTTTAAAATTAAAGCAAGATGTTCTACCTCCACTCAATAGAGTGACAGCAATGCCAGAAGATGCGACAACAAGGGACAGTTTTCCAGCCAATCTTGCTTGGGCCAACATACGATTAATTAGGAATGTTGTTTCAGTACCTCTAGGAGCATCCAAGAAGAATACTTTTCCACTACCATTTAAGACATTATGAATTATACGATCGAAAGCTTGTGGTTGATCTGGATCCAACTATTTGGAAGATTTTGCTCAATGAAATCACATCAATACTGATAATCATAATTACGTCTGATGGAATGCTCAAAAAGATTATGAATACAGAGTTCATCTTGAACAGGTGAATTTTGCCTCAACGCAGCCAAATTTTTTTCTGGAAAAGAGAGGATCTTGTCTTCAATTAAAATTAAACCTCTGTTCAACGTTTCTTCAGAGATTTAAAATTCAAAATTGTTGAGTTGAATTCGTCATAAGTAAAGAATATCTTCGCATAATTGTTGTTTAAACATATCCCACAAAATTTAAGGTTGCGATGGCTCACAAAAAACCAAAATAATTGCAATTAATTTAGATGGATTTTCAGACAAAGCAGCATCTGCGAGTGTTTTTTCCATTGATTATCATTTTTCAATGAACCAAGTGCGTAGAGGCAGCTTTCTAAGTTGCGTAAGTGACATCATCAACGGTTTTCAAGTACTTAAATGAAGTTGGGTCTCAAACATATTGGAGTAACATTCGAAGATAGAATCACTCCAATTGGGTGGAATGAATCGTATAAACTTTACCTATGGCTGAATCTTGTGTTACTCCTGGACAGCCTGGAGCATCTTTTCCTTATTTTCTTTTTACAAATTTATTATTGTTTCATCAGTAATAGGTGGCAACTTTGGACTACAAAAGAGTTTGATCAAAATCATCTATTACGCAAAGTTCAAAGTTCAAAAAACGCAATCAACGTTGTTTTTCTCGGATTTTCGAGAATTTTTGAATGCTTTGCTAATTGATTATCTTCAAGATGGACATCTCAATGTAAAACTGTAGGATACTGTGTGTGAATCTCAAAATTAAAAAAAAACGCTTAAATCCCTCAGAGGAACAAATACAGCGTCCATTGCCATAGTTTTCAATTTTATCAATATTTCCAACTAAAAAAGTAGCACGATCCAATCCTTTGTTGATGCATTTGCAAATATATTTGATTGCCTGCACTGAATGACAAAATTCGACATTAATGCGTGCATTGAAACATCGAGACAAAACGGGTGAGTATGGTGCAACCCAACAGTTATTAATTTGTACATCTTTGCCACGAATTGTAACTACAGAACTATGACCTTCATCTGCAGGAGCTCTTCTACAATGGGTCAGGTTTATTACAATGCGTCATCTGCAGTTTGAGTTTAACTAACTAAATTTTTAGGATGCTTTTTCGTTCAGTTTCCATTATCGATACATGGTGAAGCTATGTTAAATTTGCCACAATGTACATGAATCATACTTTTTAAAATGATATTAAATAGCAAGAGATCTTGCTGAGGATTTGGTAATTCAGCTGTAATGATATTGTCTATTTCATGTGGCTGAATTTTCGTCTTAAGCCATAAAAGTATGTGCACGTGACGTAGACCTCGTTTTTGCCATTCGACACTATAAATCCAAGCACCTGCTTTGCCGTATATTGCTTTTTTAGTGAGGACATCTATGCATTTCCTTAGTTTTAAGTGAAAAATCTTTAAAACAATGTCATGCCTGTCTGAAGGTTTTTAATTTTTGTGTAATTCATTTCTTAATATTGACCACTCAGGGTTACATGTAAAAGTGATACATAAACATGGACATCCAAACGCACGTACGTAAGCCATTGCATCTTGAGTTTTTTAATGCATATATCGTGGTGAGCCAGTAAATGAGAATGGGTAAGTTATAGGCCGTCTGATACTGGAGGGTTCAATGTTATTATCGTTATTTATTGCATCTCGTAGATGTACGTAATTCTTAGCACGCAGTTGTTTTTTATGTATTTGCCAGTAAATTAATCGGTCTGTGACTATTTTCGTCATCATATCAACAACAAATTAATTGAGTAAGTTCTTATAACAGAGCAGGTAATTTATACGATCATTTTCAACATAAACCTAATATAAAAGTAAAACTTCATGCAAGAAATAGTTTTGTTTGAAAGACTGTAACGTGGTATATTAATAGAATATTCAATTTCCTAGAGAACAAATATAAAAGGACATTGCAAGGAGTCGTATAATCGGTGAAGCTCAAAAACTCGCTCCAACCACCCATGTCGACCATGTAGAATGGTGTGCTTAGGACCTTTTTCTTCATCAACTATCAGTGCAGCAACTTTATTCACCATGGGTGCATTGTATCGTTTTCAATGCTCCCCAACAGGGGTTTTGTCGGTATGAATAAACAATTTTACGATTTTAAGTTCATCTACTGTTTGAAAGTCATAATTGGATTTAAAAGTTCTTGTAGGAGAATAACAATTATGCATAATTTTTTGTAATAATTCTATCAAAGTTTTTTTTAGGGCATTATCTGACTGAATAGAAATTTGCTCTGCTTTAGACATGGAATCGATTTGTATGCACTACGAACTTTTGTCCTGTGTAGGAAGTAAGTCGCCAATCTAGTGGATAACTTGACCTTGAATCTTGAACGTTGGCATAAAGTTTCCCTCTCTGATTCCTAGACTTTTAAAAAAAGTCATTTGAAATCGAGTATTGTAACGTCTGACATTATTAAAGAAATGTTTTGATAGGGGGTGTTTATCCATCAACAGACACCTTACCAATTCAGGAGAATTTTTTAGTGGATCAAGAGAAACTCTACCATCAGAACAACTAATCCCTGGAGCTTTATCTCTTCATTTTTTAGTGCCATACTAAGTGCAAATTCAAACCATTCCACCCATTTGAATTGATGAGGGATTTAAGTAATCAGTGTCAGGGTTGTAATAGAAAGTGGATCTGTTACTAAAATGGTTATTTATTCGTCAATTTGACCGCTGCTGTTCTAATCTCAATGAATGTTTTGCGTTAGTTTCTCGACGCCTAAAATTATAAGCATTTGAATCATTAGAAGTTCTCCTTCTGATTCACCCTGTTGCAACTCATGGCATTGTTAAAAATTTTGGTGAGCCCTTAAAAAGCCTGTTTTTTGTAAACTTTGTCAAGTTGTGATATTTATTTTGGCAAAGTTGTTCAATGTTAAGTGGCCCTTAAAAAGACTGATGAGATTGACAAAGTTGGCTAAGTGCTAATCTTGGAGGAAAGGTAAATTTCTGGTTCAAGTGCTCAAAGTGTAGAAAGTCGTTGGTGGCCGGGATTCCCAGACTTACAGAGAACAGCTTTGCTCTCTATGTCTGCGAGTAAATGACTGCCTCCGTTTTGAAATCGACTGGCTTTATATAGATCTTTGGGGAACGAGTCGTTGCAATTTGCTTCAAAACATTAGTCCGAAACAGCTTATAAGAACATTATTTTTGGCACAGTTATTTAACGTTAAAATGCCCTAAAAGGGCCGATAAGATTGACCAAGTTAGCTGAGCGCTAATTTTAAAGGAAAATTAATTTCAGATTTATGTACTTAGAGTGTAGAGGGTCGTCAGTTGCCAAGGTTTCCAGACTCACGACGAACAGTTTTGCGTTCGATGTCTGCCAATAAATGACTGACTTTGTTTTAACATCGGCTGGTTTTACTAGATTCTTGGTGGATGAATCGTTGCAAGTTGCTACAAGACATTAGTTTAAAATAGCAGTCTTAATAAAATACATTTTTGGAAAAAGTAGTTTATTTCATAATGGCCCTGAAGAAAACCGATGAGATTGATGGTAGATGACTTAGGGCAGAACTTACTAGAAAAAGGTTAGTGGTGATACTTAATGTTTTTTTTCATCCTTAATGATGAAGAGCTGATAGTAGATTGATGATCTGACAAACTGGATCTAGCGTTCTGTAAACGGCAAGTATCTTCTGCTTAACTTTGATAAGTCGACTGAAATCATGAAGCTTGAGTATCTGGACCCAGGGTTGCTTGACCTTTGCCCTCGCAGTCTCTGCATATGGAAAACGTGCTGATGGATGGCATGTGGCTGGCTGAAGAATATTTCGACTTTAGGTCGTCTTCTGGATTACCAACTGCTGACTGTTAGTCAGGAAAGTGGCCCTGAAGAATACCTTCTCCGTGGGAATAATGTTGCGACAAACCACTGAAAAGGAGGCTGATATAATTTCCAGCCAATGTGTTTGCTCAAACTCCTCAGGATTGTTCTTTCTGGTTTGTTGTTGTAGCAATAGGTGCTGTGGCAGCCTCAAGTTGGATGTAAAAAGGGCCATAAAACTCTGTAGTGTTGGTGAAGCAGGTTGAGCTTTGATCGGACGTCTTCTGGTATTACGCTGAAGACGTTGACGTTTCAAACGTCTATTTTTCCATGGAAGTTGGTTATGTTGGAGATCCAGTGTGAAAACCTATTTATTTTTCTTGCCTATAAAACGACAGTGTTTATTTACCCATAACATAATGTTTAAGTATGTTTTCACGTGATATTAAGTCCTATTGGCCTTTTAATCATTACGTGTGATTATTTAGTGATCAAATTTTTTTCTTATTGAAGTAAAGTTTTTTGTGCATCATGGTACTAATAATTCAATTTTGTCATAACTGTCTAGTCACATGCAATTACTGCAGGTGATATGTGTTATTACGGTAGAAGCTAGTAAACCTTAACATTTTTAATTTTGCTCGTTTTTTAAGAGTTATTAGTTTTGCACTCCTGTTTGAAACATTTTCCTGTATTGCAGACTTTTCTTTTATTTCTTTTACAGGATGGTACTTCCTCAAGTGGTGTTGTTGTGACCTTCGATCCCCTATTTTGAAGTCCTTCCTTCCTATCCAAATCGTCCGATCCAATTCATGTCTTGTGCCATATAAGGTATCGCATTCTGCAATGTTTTTGGTAAGCTTTGTTTTATCCTTTAATTACATTAAGTTGTTTCTTGTTCATTTCCAGATATAACTGTTGTCCATCGCTGACAACCACCCCTGCGTTAGCACAATAATACGTCAAGACATTTGAAAATGTATTTGTGTAAAATCAGTAACGCCTGAAACACCCATTACTCTCAATAATTATCAAATGTCTAAGATTATCAAAGTTTAATATTTATGGATACGTATCCAAATTTACACCAATAAATTAAATTATATCGCCTTTTGGAGCTTTATAGTGTTTAAATTTTATTCTATTTAAGTTGTTAACCGTCTCTTTTTCTGATAACAATATTATATTATACTTTATTAATAAGCTTATCATGTCTTAGTATTATGGTGAGTATCAAATAATAAAAGCAAAAAACCACCTGCTAAAAGTTTGCTTCAGTGCTGCTCAGAAGCAACTTGAGAGTTATTTAACTTCTTTAACACCAATACTTGGGCGGCACTTGAGTAGCGCTCCTTTGTAACTTTAAAGGTATTCACCAGTGTGGAGTCGATACTTGGGCGGTACTTCGACAGGACTTGGGCAGCACTTGTGTGGCATTAGTGCAGCGAGACTTGGGTGGCACTTGTGTTGTAGTACTTGTATGGCATGTGTGTTGCGACACTTAGGTGGCACTGAAGAGGTATCTCGACAGTATTTGGGCAGCACTTGCGTCGCTTTAGTGTAGCGGGACTTGGGCGGCACTTATGTGGCATTAGTGTCGTGGCACTTAGGTGGTACTTAAGCGGTACTTTGACGGGACTTGGGTGGCTCTTATGTAGCATTAGTGCAATAAGACTTGGGTGGCACTTGTGTGGTAGTACTTAGGTGGTATGTCTGTTGCGACGCCTGAGCGTCACTTAAGTGGTACTTTGATGGGACTTAAGCAGCACTTGTGCGGCATTAGTGTAGCGAGACTTGAGCGGCACTTGTGTGGCGTAAAATTTGCGGCCCTTTAGCGGTACTTGGGTGGCATTTGATGGTATAATAACAGGACTCAAGAGGCGATTCTGTGGTGGACTTAGGTAGCACTTGTGTGGTAGTATTTAGGTGGCATTAGTGATGCGGTCGCTTAGGCGGCACTTGAGCAGTACTTCGACGGGACTTGGGCGGCACTTGTGTGGCACTAGTGCAGTGGGCCTTGGGTGACACTTGTGAGGTAGTACTTAGGTGGCATCAGTGCTGTGGCACACGGGCGGCACTTGATCAGTCCTTCGATGGTATTTGGTTGGCACTTCTGTGGTACTAGTGTAGTGGAACTTCAACGGCACTTGTGTGGTTGTACTTGGGTGGCATTAGTGTTGTGGCATTTCAGTGGTACTAGGGCGTTACTTGAGTGGTTTTTTAGTGGCACTTGAGCCGTACTTCAACGGGACTTGGGTGGCACTTGTAATGCATTAGTGCAGTGGGACTTGAGTGGCACTTCTGTTGTAGTACTTGTATGGCATGTGTGTTGCGACACTTAGGTGGCACTGAAGAGGTATCTCGACAGTATTTGGGCAGCACTTGCGTCGCTTTAGTGTAGCGGGACTTGGGCGGCACTTATGTGGCATTAGTGTCGTGGCACTTAGGTGGTACTTAAGCGGTACTTTGACGGGACTTGGGTGGCTCTTATGTAGCATTAGTGCAATAAGACTTGGGTGGCACTTGTGTGGTAGTACTTAGGTGGTATGTCTGTTGCGACGCCTGAGCGTCACTTAAGTGGTACTTTAATGGGACTTAAGCAGCACTTGTGCGGCATTAGTGTAGCGAGACTTGAGCGGCACTTGTGTGGCGTAAAATTTGCGGCCCTTTAGCGGTACTTGGGTGGCATTTGATGGTATAATAACAGGACTCAAGAGGCGATTCTGTGGTGGACTTAGGTAGCACTTGTGTGGTAGTATTTAGGTGGCATTAGTGATGCGGTCGCTTAGGCGGCACTTGAGCAGTACTTCGACGGGACTTGGGCGGCACTTGTGTGGCACTAGTGCAGCGGGCCTTGGGTGACACTTGTGAGGTAGTACTTAGGTGGCATCAGTGCTGTGGCACACGGGCGGCACTTGATCAGTCCTTCGATGGTATTTGGTTGGCACTTCTGTGGTACTAGTGTAGTGGAACTTCAACGGCACTTGTGTGGTTGTACTTGGGTGGCATTAGTGTTGTGGCATTTCAGTGGTACTAGGGCGTTACTTGAGTGGTTTTTTAGTGGCACTTGAGCCGTACTTCAACGGGACTTGGGTGGCACTTGTAATGCATTAGTGCAGTGGGACTTGAGTGGCACTTCTGTTGTAGTACTTTTTTTTTTTTTTTTTTTTTTTGTGGAGGGAGGGAAAATGCATTGAAGCACACCGCAGGGACAGCGGTAGTGTAGGACTCGGTGGATTTTTTTATTTGACCACCCATACCCACTAAACCCCCCCCCCATGTCGCATGGCTTTTGATCCACCTCGGAACTGCGTTAGCATTACTTCAGGGTGGAGCCACTAGGGAGACCATCGCGTCTCACAGCATTAACGAGCTAACTCGCCACCATTTGCTAGAGGTGCTGATGCTCTCGAGTCCTGAAAAGGACTCGGGGTTCCTGAGGACCAGCACCTTGTCTAGCGCTTTATAGGAGGCCGCCTACTTAGCCAGTACCACTATAAGTTTAATGCTTTCCCTTGCTGATAGGTAAAAAGTACCCAGTGCAGCGTGGGTCCACATAAGCCTGTCTTTTAACTTAAGGCCTTTCTGTCTTATTTTGATCCTGCTAGGGCCTTATCCCTGGCCTTTTTTAGGGTTCTTCTGAATAGAGGGCAGCTTCCGCTGCCTGCTTCGTGCTTGTTGTTCGTTGTTGAGCAAAGGAAGCACCGTGCTGGACCTGGGCACTCTTTCTTCCGGTGGTTTGAGCTTCCACACCGGAAGCAAAGCTTCGATCTGTTTTCTTCCTTACAGTTGCCTGAGACGTGTTCATATCCCAGGAATTTGTAACATCTTGTTACTTCAATTCTTCTTCGAATTCGGCAGCTTACAAAATCAACTCGTAACCTGCCTTCCTTTTCTACTTGTCTGGCAGTTGCTTCGTCCATCTTTATCAACGCCAGCCTCTGTCCCCTGGCATTTGGCTTTAAGAGAGCTACTTCTGGCTCCTGGCTCTGATGTCCAAAAGTCCTAGCGAAAGCCTCTTTGACCTCATCTTCCTCTATAATGGCATCTAGGTCTCGGACCTCCAATGTCACTTTTCTGTTGCTAATTTTGACAGTACCCTGTCTGGCTACAAACTTTTTCATTTGCTGTGAGAATGCAGCAGCATTTTCTACACCTTTGGCCTTAATAAGTATGTCTCCTTTTCTTGTAGTGACAACACTTTGGACTGCCACATTAGCCTTATCAGGTTCAAAGTTCGCCTTCATCGTCCTTAGCACCTTTGCAATGGTCTGCCCTTCGGCCATCTTCACTACTGCTGTTGTTGTCGCATCCATTTTTTTCTTCTGGCTTGTTTTTTCGTTCGGGAGAATTTCTTCTTGTTTGCCACTGCCTGTTTTCTTTTTCTTTGGAGGCACGGTATGTTGGCGCTTCTCAGGGCTGTCCGATGGGCTCCTGTTTCTTTTACTTTGTTCTATTTCCTTTAGGGCAGTGTTCAGGATTCTTTTCTGTACCTGCCGTCGGAACTTATCTCGCCTTTGTTCCCTACACTGCAGGGATTCGAATGACGTCTTCCAAGCGTTTGCATATACTTCTTCTTCATAAAGAAAGCCTTTTCTTAGCACCTCTGCCTCTTGGAGGTGTTCAAGCGCGGCTTTTATCCCATTCTTAACAGCGTTAAGTGTGTTGCCGTACTTATCGTTGATTAATTGTAGCGTCTCTGTAATATCTTCCGTTGCTGATTGGACTTTATAAGCCAATTGCTGTCGCTTAACTCTGAGCTTAGCACCATCTTCTTCTAGATAGGCAAGCTCTTTCTGGGTCTGATGGCTAAATACCGACATGTTGCTGTCCTCGGTGTCATTAGTGCCTATGCTCGACAGGCTTCGTCTTCGTCCTTTGTCCGTTAGAAAGAGCCATGGAACATTAAGCAGTCCCTGATGGCCATGAGACACGTCTTTGTGCTCCCCCCCCCCCCAGAATCCGTGGGGCCTGCGACAATCACCCGGGCTTTCACCGGATCGGAACTGCCAGTGGATTCCCTCAAAGAGGTTACCGCCTGGGGAACTAGTTTTGCATCGACGTTTTTCATTTTGGCATCTTTTTAGTGTCGTACCGACCCGCGAAGGCCAGCACTACCCTTTTTTTCTAGAAATAAGTATTTGGAAAGGGTTAAAACCAGGGCAGCAGCCTTCTCTGTTACCAGAGAGAGCCGCTACTTGCTCGGGCCGGCCGGGAGTCGCCACTCTCCCTCAGTCTCACCCACGGAGACTGCCCTGGCGTTGAGTAACAAGTGTAAGAATGGTGTTCGTGTGTAATGTATGTTTATGTTGGTACACAACGGTTATCCCAGCGAGACGAGCGGCAGGTGTATAGTCCCACGACCGCGCAGACAACCCAACAAAACGGGCTGGCGTAAGGCACTAAGGTGCCGCCATATATCCTCCTCAGTGATAGTAAGCCTAGATTAGTCGGTCCACCACGTCTTTTTTTTTTTATAAGGCGTACAGTCATATCAGATGTGGTTACCCAGACTTACCTGGGCCTCATCATCCGGCTTAACCCGCCGCCAGGCCTCCAACGCAAGCCCGGAAAAGGACCCACCACACGCAACCCAGAACAATCCGTAAGTGTCCCTGTGTTTGTTTAGTAAGAGTGTGTGATGCATGTATCTGAGAAGAATGTTTTAACCGCCGCTCACTTCTATACACGACGGGTGCTAGTTTTTGTTGGCCCGCATCAAGCAATGGAGTGCCACCCACGGAAGCAGCAAAAAGCGAAGAACAAGGATCACAAGCAGAGCCGGCCCATGCATCCACACTGATGGAGACATGGGGCACTAGTCCCCCGTCCACATCGTGGCAGATACACACGCCAACGCCACACACGCCTCCCGATCCACGCCCCTGATCACCACCACAGAGAGCCACCCCAGCTGCCCATCATCACCTCATATTTTAAGAGGATGCCCCTATCCGCCACCCGGGGAAGCGCCTAGTATGGAGAAACTATCGAAAACCCCACCTGAGAGGGGTAGTACTTGGGTGGCATTAGATTGGTGGCACTTGGATGGCACGTGTGTGGCGTAAGTGTTGCGGCCCTTTGGCGGTACTTGAGTGGCCTTTGACAGTACAATACCAGGACTAAAGAGGCAATTCTGTGGTAGACTTGGGTGGCACTTGTGTGGTAGTACTTAAGTGGCA
Source organism: Copidosoma floridanum (assembly GCF_036245765.1). NCBI lineage: Eukaryota > Metazoa > Arthropoda > Insecta > Hymenoptera > Encyrtidae > Copidosoma > Copidosoma floridanum. Next base: position 23,954,263 of record NW_028321878.1, on the reverse strand, counting down.
TTAGTGATGCCGGCACTTGGGTGGCACTTGAGCAGAACTTCAACGGTACTTGGTTGGCACTTGTGTGGCATTAGTGAAGCGGGAATTCGACGGCACTTGTGTGGTTGTACTTGGGTGGCATTATTGTTGCGGCACTTGAGCAGTACTTTGGCAGGACTTGGACTGCACTTGTGTAGCATTAGTGTAGCGGGACTTGGGTGGCACTTATGCGGTGGTAGTTGGTTTGCATTAGTGCTGCGGTACGTAGGCGGCACTTTAGCGGTACTTTTATGGGACTTGGGCGGCACTTGCGTGGCATTATTGTAGCGAGACTCCGGTGGCACTTGTATGGTAGTACTTGGGTGGCATTAGTGTTGCGGTCCTTGAGAGGTACTTCGGTGGCACTTTAGTGCTCCTTTAATGAGACTTAAGTGGCACTGACGCAGTAGTATTGTAGCGTAACTTGGGCAGGACTCATGTGGCATAAGTGCTGCGGCACTTGAGCGGTACTTGGGTGGCACTTGAACGGTATTTGAGCAGTATTTCAACGGGACTGAAGTGACAGTTGTGTTTTGGACTTGGGTGGCACTTGTGTGGCATTAGTGTAGTGGGACTTCGACGGTCCTTGTTTAGTGGTACCTGGGAGGCGTTTAGGATGTACCTAAGTGGCACTTTAACGATACTTAAATAGTGGGACTTTAGTGGGACCTAGCTGGCAGTAATGATGTAATGCTTAGGCGGTACTCGATCGAAATTTGAGCCATGGTACTGTGGTGTTACTTTGGAGATGAAACCTAAGTGGTACTTGAAATGCACTTGAGCAGTCGTTTTTGCTTGAAACTTGGGCGGCACTTTAGCAGCGGCAATCGGGCAGCACTATTGTGGCAGTAAAGAAGTGGTACGAAGTAGTTGATTTACGGTAAATTGTACTGAACTTACGTAAAAATACATGGCATCATCGTAAAGCTAAGGAAAAATTACATTTTAATGGATTTTGTTGCACTGTTTAACGATACTTGTTAATAATATTCTCAATAATACAACTAATGCTGCTCAAGGCTAAAAGGCTCGAAAAGCTATTTACCATTTTTTTTAATTTTTAGCAGCTCAGCTGATATAGTTGATGAGCTTTATTTAAGAACCATAGTCAAATACTGTAATAAAATTGACTCCTAGTTTGAAATTGAGATTTTCTACGCGGGGATGTTCGAAGGAGTGTATCTTTGTTAGAAACACTTTGAGAAAATATTTTTAGCAGTGCCCAACTGATATGGTTGTTGAGCTTTACTCAAGACCCATTGTTAAAGTCTCTCGGGCAAAGATCTTTGATAGTTCGTTACTTTGCGATTTGCACGGTAATAAAATTGACTTTTCGTTTCAAGTCAAGGTTTCCCACGCAGGAACTTCTGGTAATGTGTTTATTTTGCAAAAAAACGCAGTCTGATAACATTGTCAGCATTTCCTAGCCAATATTATTCATACGATTGACTCATCGTCAAAGTTTTCTGAGCAGCATTTTTTTATAGTTTTTTGCATACTTTTTTTCCATGACACTAAAGTTCGGATCGTTCCGGAAACGAAATTAAAAAAATTAAATAAAGACTTATTTGCAACTAACTATGTCAAAAACAGTTAAAAATAACATAAACAACGTCTAACATAGTAAAGAAGGCGTAGAAGACGATAACACAGCTGTTTCAAAACCCAAAAAAAATTACCTAACCTATAACCAAACAACCGCACAAGCTGCTATGCGTATAGCTAGACCCATATGCCAAATTACTGCGCAAACACCCCAATGAAACTTAGAAACGTTGTAAATTATAATGTAAACAATATATTGAAAGTAAGACACCATAGTAAAAGTAGAAGGACAAGTGATTTTTCCACAGTTTTCCATAATATGTTTGGCACGCAAGGACCAAAAATGCGACTTCAACCTTTTACAACATTTTATACAGGCCGAAAGCCCCACTGAAACTTATGGACACAGTTGATTATTATATAAACAATGTACGATAAGACTAAAAATAGGCAAAAATTAGGAGGACGAGTGATTTTCCCCCGATTTTCAATCATATGTTTAGCATGCAAGGACCGAAAACGCGACTTCAATCATTTCGCGCGTTCGATGGCTCAATACTGGCTCTCAGCCTGAGATATTCATAAGAAAAACACTTGTGACTTGTAGAGCAGCTCACTGGTGACAAGAAAACCTGCAGTGACTTTATTAAGTAACGTCATTTTGACCTTTAAATAGCCTTCTGAACAACTTTACATCATTTTCTGCCGATTCGCGTGTTTGATGGCCCAATACCGGCTCTTAGCCTTAGATATTCATTAGGAAAACACTGGGGACTTGTAGAGCAGCTTACTGTCGACAAAAAAGCCCTTGTTTTGAAGACTATTTGAAGATTAAAGTTTCTGTCTTACTTACGATTACAGTTCACAGTTAAACAGAAAACTGTTTTCCCCCTCCTTTTTTTTTTTCCTTACAATTTTGCGCTCGATCACATAAATAACCCATACAGTATTAGTGTAGGAACAATTGTTTTGCATGAATTGTGTCGTGCACACCTTATTCTGGAAGGCCGAGACGATGACCACGGTCCAAACTTTCGTCGGGAAGCTGACCATGGGTCACGACTGACCGGATTGAATGTGCAACCCATTTAATCTGAAGTCGCTGTCGGGATGAAAGATTATCCTTGGCTGTGTCAGGGTCGTAGCATACTTCACAACCACGCAAAGGAAGGAGTCCCCGAGATCGATTGCTTCAATCTAACAATTTATACAGAAAGATGTTGGGGTCGAGGTTGGATCAAATATATTGTATAACGGTGCCCCACTGTTAGGCCACATAAGTAGGCTAGGTCAGGGAGGGAAGTAGGGAAAAGAGGGAAAAGAGTTTAAGGGATTAGGTAGAAAAGGGGTAAGGGAAAAAAGGGAAAAATGAGTAGAGGCCCAGAGAGGCCAGATTAGCTTGAGCTTCTAAACGCGCGTGAAGCGATTTTTTGTTTTGTTTGGATTGCGCGAGAAGTGCTGTATTTGTCTGTTCACGAGAAGCGTTTTTGCTGTGTCCACTGAGATTGCGGATTTTGGCAAATCTCTTGGCACAAAGTGGTGTGACGTCCTGGTGTAGTACTTATGGTAGTGGACCTGCTCCTGATCCTGCTGAGATAGCAGGTGACGCCAGGCTCAAGGTTATCGAGGCTCACCCCGACGACCTCGGCCTTCAGACACTACCAGAGAGACGCCTGCTGGCCTCAGCAGGCCCGCTCCACTGCTTGAATCCTTGCGTGTCCAGGCATAACCGAGGAGCACCACCTGCGTCCGTGAGTACCGGTCCTCAGAAGACCGCTTGTTGTAAAGGGCAGCAGCCATCGTTTAGCCCGCGTAGGTCAGCTGGTTCGCGAATTTGCGCTGCGAGCACGTCGAGCGATCGTGCTCGTCATGCGGAAACACATACGCACACGCACACACCTGCGAATACTTTTGTATTTTATATTTATTTGATATATTTATTTTACTATCGAATATAATTCGGGCGAGTATTGATTTCTGTGTGTGCCCTTTTCCCTGTAGGCTGTCGAGCATACGCGATCGTCGCGAGATGCGACGACAATCAAGGTCGCCACGATACGTGATATCCAACCCCAGCGAAGTCTTGGACAGCAATACTAGGAAGTTTTACAGGGAGTATCACCGAGAGTATCCGGGAAACACAGGGCAGGTCAAGGTCGTTCATTCCACTTTGTAATATCCGCATCGGCAGCACCCCGTAACAATTGAGTGATCATATTCCAACAAGCACCCCTTATGAGAGCTAGGGTCCAGATGATCGTCCATCTCCACGTGGTTGGCCCAAGGGTTAGCTGCATAATATATACTAGCCATCGCTGAGAAAAGTTCATAATAAATAATGAAGTGTGATACATATAAAATACGTTAAAATTGTTAAATGTAAAGAAAAAGATGTAAAATTGTTCGGAAGGCTATTTGAAGGTCCAAATGACGTTTCTTAACAAAGTCACTGAGGGCTTTTTTGTCAACAGTAAGCTACTCTACAAGTCCACAGTGTTTCCCTAAGGAATCTCTCAGGCTGAGAGCCAGTAGTGGGCCGTCAAACGCGCGAATCAGCAGAAAATTATGTAAAGTTGCTCGGAAGGCTATTTAAAGGTCAAAATGACGTTTTTCGACCAAGTCATTACGGGTTTTTTGGTCGCCAGTAAGCTGCTCTACAAGTCCCCAGTGTTTCCCTGATAAATATTTAAGGCTAAGAGCCAGTATTGGGCCGTCAAACGCGCGGAAAAATTGAAGTCGCGTTTTTGGTTCTTCCGTGCTAAATTCATGATTGAAAATCGGGGGAAAATCACTCGTCCTTCTAATCATTGCCTATTTTTAGTCTTTTCGTACATTTTTTATATAATGATCAACTATGTTTATTAGTTTCAGCGGGGCTTTCAGCCTGTATAAGATGTTATAAAAAATTGAAGTCACGTTTTCGGTCCTTGCGACAGCGTTTTTTCGCCAAATAAATATGTTATCAGAAATTCCTGCGTGGGAAACCTTAACTTAAAATAAAAAGTTAATTTTATTACAGTGTTAACCCCAAGTAACAAGCTATCGAAGATCTTTGCCCAAGAGACTTTAACAATGGGTCTTGAGTAAAGCTCAACAACCATATCAGTTGGGCACTGCTAAAAATCTTTTTTGACAGTATTTCTAAGAAAGATACACGCTATCAAAGATATCCACGCGGGAAACCTCGACTTGAAACAGCAACTCGATCTTATTACAGTATTTGACAATGGTTCTTGAGTAATGCTTATTAACCATATCAGCTGGGCACTGCTAAAAATCTTATTTGACAGTGTTTCTTTCAAAAATACATGCTATTGAAGATTCCTACTTGGGAAACCTCAACTTAAAATTAGGAGTCGATTTTATTACAGTGTCTGACTATGGTTCTTGAGTAAAGCTCATTTACTATATTAGCTGGGCACTGCTAAAAATTTTTTTTGACAGTATTTCTCAGAAAGATATACGCTATCAATGATCCCCGCACGGGAAACCTCGACTTCAAACCAGGAGTCGCTCTTACTACAGTGTTTATCGCAAAGTTACGAGGTATAGTAGATCTTTGCCTGGAAAACTGGGCTCTGAGTTAAGCTCATCAAACGTTACAGCGAAACGTTGCTTGAAATATTATTTGACAGTGGTTCTCCCAAATAATTTTGTTATCAACGATCCCCACCCGTAAAACTTTGACTTTAGAACAAGAGTAGAGCTTATTGAAGACGTTAGTTAGGTACTGCTTAAAATGAATACGAACTTGTTCTATTTGACAGTGCTCATCGCAAAGTAACGAGTTATCGAAGATCTTTGTCCAGAAAACTCTGACGATGGCACTGCTTAAAATTTTATTCGACAATTATAATTATTTTTTGGGTTTTAGGATTCTACATTATGTTTTATCACATTATTATTTAATTGTCATTAATTAAAATTGTTATACTAATAAATCTTAACAATGTCCTAGTAGTGTAAATATAGCATGTTCTTATTATTTTTTTTAAAAAAAGTTATAAGGATAAAGATATTATGTCTCACAAGAGAAGAAAAAGTTGTCTTAGAGAAACTTGATCTTGTGTCTTGGAATCAGCATTGCCACAGGAAAAAATTCAAGATAACGCGGGATGAAGAAATAGTAGGTTTTTGGATTTTTGGAACTGGAGGAGTCGAGATTCAAGCTCACTGTATCTGTAAGCAATAGTGGAAATAAATTAGTTGAAGGAGTTTAAATGTCAAATATATTCTTTATTAGCAAATGATGAATCTTTTTCAAAATAGCATAGATTACGCAAATTATAATGTTGTTAAATAATCGACATGTAGTTGTCAATTAGAGTCAGTTTGTCTATTCAAATAAGAATAATTGTGATGTCAATTCAAATTACTGAACCTGATTGAGTATTTTTTTGGCTGTCTGTAGTTAAAAATAAATTAAGCCAATTATTTATCGGTTACTTATGATAATCACTTTCTCGTACTAGAGATTTTTTTTATTACCTAAATGTAGATTTACCATACAAGACAAACATGTTAAGGAGCTACTCTACTACTGACTAAACCAGAATATCTTATATAATGCCTATTAATAGTCAAGAATGGTAAATGCACTTGACATAACCCTTTCCTATCATATGCCTGTACCTCAAGTGAGCTATGTAAATTATACATTCTGAATTACGCTGCTTGTCAAACTAACCTTTTTCAAAATCGGCAACTTACTTAATTATTTTCTTAAAAACTATTCATTTTTGGGTCTAGCGCCTATAGTAACTTTTGTTCAGAAAGTAATAAACTATAAGATATGAGAATCTCAGACCATTTCATTGGGAACCACAATTCCATTGGGTTGGTGAGGGGTCCTTTTAAAAGCTTGTTAATAATAAAAACAAATATACGATTGTAAAAACGAAAACCACAGTTAAAAAAACTATAACTCTAATTGCATATAATCTGCAATTCACGCATATATGAGTATGGTTATGATTATATTCATAATTTGTGTTTATTAGTGTTTTATTATTTTTTATAACCTCGTGAACACTTTGTATTTTTTATACTTTTTCACGATGATGAAAACCATAAAATATTATTTTGTAAAGCTTTTTTTCAAGACTTATATACATCACCGTACATATGCCTCTTATTCGAATGCCATGAATATGCCACAATAGATTTGATATTCAGTACAGTATATTTTTACGTTGATGTTGTTATAACCTATATTTATATCAACAACAGTGTACCTATACAGATTTTCAAGTTGACACATTGCTTCTTTCTTTGATTTGAATACCATTTTCCGTGTCATGGATCTTGTCAAACAGAGAATGCGCATCATAAGGTGCATTTTCGAAACTGCAGTAGATGGAGTAAATAATTTTCCTGCAGCCAGAAGATTATTCCAGCAGCGACATCCTGGAATTTACTGCCCAACACGCTAAACCTTCATAAGGTAACATATATTGTTTTAGCATTAGCTTTAGAGTTCGCGCATAAACTTTAAAAATAAAGGAAAGACAGGGGTATACTTGCAGAGAGAATGGAAAAAGTTGCGACGCAATAGCTCCGCGCGTGTCTCGTGTCTATTCTGCATATCAAGAGCTAGCACATTCCCGATATGAGGAGCAAGCCAGCACTGGCAGCAGTCAACGCTTAAAAGAGAGCCACTCCAGGAGTTTGCAAACACGCTCGGGCATTAGCGTCGGGGATTAGGATTTATTGTAGACGTCCCTAAATTGAGCCGTTCGCCTGCTCAGGAGAAACAAACATAAATACCATCGTCTCACCTATACGTATGTGGTATACTCCGGTTCTTTGCCGAGGGGTGAACAAAGAGGCTTTTTCACGCTACATTTGTCAACTTCTATTACAACATATCTTGCGTTTGCTTGATAAAACAAAAGCAATTTCATAGTTCTACGGCGCAAGGTTATGTTTATGGTAAATTAAGAGGAAATTGGGAATAATTACAAGTTGCGTCTTATTACGGTGATTTGACTACAGTCCGACATTTAGGCCCGAAGCGCAGCTAACGTAAAAATCCCTTATGGTCGCTGAAAAATCAAGCAGATCGAGAAATCGGCCAATGGGCCGACGAGATAACGCGACCTTGATCGTGCGCGTGGCAGAGTGAAAAAATTTGGCTCCACCTGGGGGAATATCGTATAAATATGCAGATTTAGTCCATTTTCCAGAGACAAGAGAATACGATTAAATCTTATATTTTTAAGTATACGGCCACGGTAGAACAGTGATTTTGGCTGCAGTTCTTTTGGCTCGAAAGCTTGGTAACACATGCTCACGAGTTCAAGACTCGGCCTTTACTCACTTAACTCCTACCCCCGGGAAGCCATGTAACATAAGATATCACCATTGCTGTGTAAGTAATATTTATATGAGAACAAAATCTGAGGCGGTTTTTTAATGTACCAACGACGAAAGCATATGTATGCAGAGTAATACAACAATGCAAAACCCGTTACACGCACTGCTCAACAGAATGGCTATAAACTGGTTTAAAAAAAAGTGTTTTCCAGTACAGAAAACATTGATTATTCTCCTTCATAATTTACCGAGGAATATGGAAAACATAGTTTTGTCCAAATTAAAAGTCACCTTCATTCATTTATTTAACAGTTTTTGAACAAATTACTGTTTTTATTTAGTTTCTTACTTACATCTCTGTTTCTATTGCTCGTGGAGCAATGTTACGACCGTCAAATTTTTTGTCATCAAATTTCTTACAAAATTGACATTTTTGCAAGTCCATTATTTATTTTTCATAACACTCTAACGGTAAAAAAGTTCAAAAAATTTTTTTATACAGAACTTTAGAACGACGTAGAAAAAAAATACCATGTCATAAAAAAATTAAGATTTAATAATAGAAGTATGCCCTAGCTTATTCTGAAGCCGAGATACGAGAATTAACATATTTTTTGTAATAACAGACTAATAACAACAAAATAATATCAGCCTGAACGTTAATATTGAATTATAACATATACATAAATTGAAACAATTGTCGATAGAATGTGTCATTTACTGCCTATAGAACTCTAAGGACATTTGAAGAACACGGTCGTGTTGACCCACCACAACAGCCAAGGCAAAGAAGTAACCGTGATGGACCTTTAAGAGAGCAAGTAGAAGCTGCCCTAAGCGACCATCCCCGCCAAAGTATGCGTGGACTTGCAAGACACCTTTGTAAGTAATACATAACACTAATTTTTATTTATTTATTCAATAGAGCGGCACTTAAATAAGACTTAAGTGTCATTTAAATGGGTTTTAAATAGTTTAATATTCGTGATTAAAAATACTTTCAGAAGCAAATAGGGAAACAGTTCGTCTCATTGCCAAAGAAACGCGGCATCCATGTAAAATACGAAACGTCCAGGCATTGCATGAAGGTGATCCTCAAAGGTGAGTAGCTTTTGCACGATGGATGACTCACAAACATGATCAAAATTCCGATTTCACTGATGAAAGTATTTTTACTCAATGTGGCACACTAAACTGGCAAAATATGCGGAATTGGTCAAGGAAAGGAGATAATCTACATAATGTGCACGAAGTTAAGTTGCATACTTGGGAAAATAGGAGGGTAATGACGGAAAAAAGTTACAAGGATAATAAAGATCAGAGACATTAGGATACGTAAAAATGAAGTATACTATTACTATAAAACAAAATACTGTTATAAAACCATTATAAGAGCCACTGAATGTCTGGACCAGTACTTTCCTTGGAGACGGATTGGAACTCAAGGTCCAAGACGCTGTCCAGAAAGGTCATCAGACCTTACACCACTTAATTTTAACCTTTGGGGTTATTTTAAAGACCGTTGCTACCGTGAGCCACCAACTACACCTGAAAATATGATGCAGACGATACGGCAAGAATGTGCTGTAATAACGCCGCAGTAATATGGGCCCTTGATTGTTTTTCTTTCTCAGCGTGAAAAAAAATTAATAATAAGTGCCAAGTAGCTTCATCGTTATTTCCAAGAGTGTTGGATTCGTATGATGAAAAGCTTCGCGAGATATTGAGCCTGCCATCGTGAGGCCGATAGATGCGCACCCGGTTTGATGCTGATTTAGGAGCCAAAAGAGAGTGAGAGATTGTGTATGTCTATGCCAACGATCTTAGTCATAGATGACATTGATGAAAGATGTAATTTTTAGCGTGAAATATGCGTGAGTACACCATGGAGCATATAAGGTAGACTAAAGGGAGGCAAGGACAAACAGTGCAGTATGATGTGCAACATTAAGTCACAATTCTCTTGGATCTAAGTCCCATATTTTTATAAATTTTTTAGTAAGCACGCTCCAATTTTAATAATAGTAAACGGGAGCGGTAATCCGTATGGGCTAAAGACAGAACATAAAAATACGCTAGTATCTTTCATTTTCTATAATAAAACTCTTTTACTGCGTATGTCAAATCTTTTGTATTGTCCTCTTAAACGCAGCAGAGTGAAAAAAAATAGAATCATAGTAGCTTTCTTAAAAATGTTACACAATAATTTCTGACAAAATCTAAGACATCATTTCATGTTATATATAAATCAATTTAGTGTTTAACAAGTTATGCGTATTTAAATAGGATATCACATCATATTCTATTTATGTAAAAACTAAACAGAAATTATTATAAAATATGTGAAAGGATCGAATGTTGTTGTTGTCGTGTCAAGATATATATTTATAGGTTGATTTACATTTTTATAAAAATATTAGTCTGTTGACCGCATAAAAAAGTGTGTAATTTAAAAAAATAATTATGTAAGTCAGAAATAAAAAATACACAGTCTAGAATATTTTGGTGGTTGAATAAGTTTTAAATAGTAACTTTTTTTTATAGAAAAAAGTAAATAAAGCAAGAAAAAAAGGCAGTGAGAAAATGTTTTCATTGGTCCTGTGCGATGGCTAAAAAAATTACGTGGAATGTACTGAAGACCACGGATGTAAAAGTCGACCCAGCAGAGACACCCGCTAAATGGGAAAAACGATGGTACCCTGCCAAAGTGTTGACGACTAGTGGTAAATAATTGTTGATTAAAGTAAATGTATTTTTACTGTCTTCTAACGTTAAAGTCTCACCTTCGCTGTTTGATTTGTTTTCAGATGAAAAAATAGTATAAATAACTCGTTGTTTAACACTGCTTCTTTATCTGAAAATAAAAAAGGGGGTACTGATGTAGCGTCGACAGTTGTCTCTCTCATACATCTCCATTGTGTTCCTCGTTTGTCTAAACTTCTGCTCCTTGAAAGGGGGATTTGCGTATGAGTTCTTTCATTTCACGAGAAAAACTAATAACTTAACACCAAGAGATCTTTTTGACTATATTTTATTTCAAACGCTTATCCCTAAAATACAGTATCTTTTTTTAGTCTATACTCTGTACACTGCACTACGCTTCACGTCACTTGGACAGTGCTGCAGTGTCTCTACCTAGCACCAAGCCAGCCACGAGCGTGTGTCAACTACATTCTGCTCGTCCTGGACCAGGAAGGGCTTCTGCTTTAACACGTACTAGTCCTCTTCACACACCAATATGCGCACACTGTTATACATGCCCTAACCATAATCTCACGTTACTCTACTCAGTAGTCCTCTCTCTTTCTCTGTGAGGTGCGTACTGGGTAACATGTCTCGCAACTGCTCTCGCTGATTGCCGTTGGCCCAGGTTTTTAATACCTCCACTGAAGTTTTTTGTTGACAGGTGCGACTCTCTCTCAGTTAACATCAGAGAGCAGAATGTTTAAAATTAAGAGTGATAGTTTAGTCTAAATGAGAGAAAAATATCACTACAATTGCCACTTTATTATCACATGGTGATAACTTGCTTAATACTTCAAGCTGCTCAACTGTTTTACGTCTCGCTTTCTCTCACTTGCTCTCTTAGCCTCTTCTCCTTGTTCCAGCTGCTTCCATCGTTATCGACTCAAAGATCTCGTCATCCTACGAAAACACAGTAGCTACTGGACTCACGCACACACTTCGCTCTTTTTCTCTCTCAGTGCTCTCTACGCTCTTCATGCTTTCTTGAAAATTTCTCTCTCGATTTCTTCTCTGACAAGCACCCTGAACACACCCACAAAAATCACTGATACTCTTACTATTTGCACTTAGACGTTTAGCTCATAACTGCCTCACAAAGCGAACTCTCACTTATTTTGCCATAGCCACCGCCGCCGCTGCACATCTTCCATCACAGTCACACTTGACATACTATTCGATATACTTGACATAGCTACTGCCATTCTGGTAGTAACATATTTACGCATTTTTCCGTCCTATCTTGCTGATGCTTCTGTGTCTCTGGGGACCTCGTCCATGTTTTCCGTTGGCGTTCTCTTTTTCTCTTAGCGTATACACAGCTTCCGAAAACCAAGATATTCATACAATATACGGAGAAACATAAAATGTATGTTTTTGTATATATGTTGCACCAGTGAGAGAGTTTTGGGACGTAGAGACCATTTTTGCATAGTTACAGGTACAAGGCATCTTTACGAACCTCTTTATGGCCCTTGCATTTGACTTATTTCGTAATTTTCTCTGTTTGTTAATCGAAGCTTTTGAAATCTCGTACGTAATCTACTATACACTCGATCGTAGCGTACGTAAAGGCTACTGAAAAACGTGCATCAAGCTCATACCGTATAACATGCCATTACTCTCTCGATCTTTTATCGCTCGCGCAGTTGAAAAAAAGTAATTACTTAGAAAAGATGACTAAATTTACCCTGATGAAGTGTCTATTTCTGGTAAGTTGTTTCTTATAAGATAATTCAATACGATTTTTATATTTATTTATAGAATAGCGGCCCTCCCATCTCAGCTTCGCCCAAGACTCACCAAATGGAACACCTTAGTGTGTTGACATGTAATGTCAAACGTTTTCAGTGAAAAATCATACATCTAGTTCTGACACATCTCACAAAAAAAATCTTCTTGTTAAGAACATATTTGTTCGGAATTTATACAATTTATTTGGTCAAGTAAGAAGCTGTAAAATGTGAAAAAAAAATAATTATGTTGAAAAGTACCGTGCATTCCTTATATCATAAAATAGTCATCGACCTTTAAAGGCTGTTGATTTGCAGCTTCTCCCGTATAATCTATGAACAGGGCTATTTTGTAAAGCTGTCAAAATTCAAAGCTCACAAAAAATTTATCATGAAAAAATTGTTCTCTTATCTCACAACTATATTACCAAAGCATCAAAGTCCTGGAGCCTAATCTCTACGTTATTTATCGCAACAAAAATACAAATACATATTCTACCTATTTAAAAATCTGGAAGATTCGATGGACTAGATGCGATGGACCAGTGAGCTTCTTAAGTAAAGTCTTTCTTTACTGAAGTTTACAGCAAACGTGACTGCCTAGGTACCTCAAAGTTTGAAGCTTTGGAGCTAGTTGTAGAGCTATTTCCCAACTTCTTCTGGTATAAAGTAGAAGATGGTATCGAAAGCACCTTTTTTTCAGACTCAGTTGTTTTGGTGATCTAAGGTGGAAAGGTTGGTTCGTGATGCTTGCCCGTTGGTAACTGTCCCATTGGCTCACGTTTATTATTTTTTCTTCATAGTTGTTAGGTTCTCCCAGCACATACCTTACAGAGAATCGGTGATTCCTGGTTGAATACTTAAAGTTGAGAAGATAATATAGGATCGTCGGTCACCGGGGTTCCCAGCCTTGCGACGAACAACTCTGCTCGTGACGTCTGCCAGTAAATGACTGACTTTATTTAATAGTGGCCGGCTTTACATAGTCTTTGACTTAACGAATCGTCTCCAGAAATTGTAGTAAAAATGTATTAGTTGGCAAGGTAATTTAAACTTAGGTGGCGCTTAAAAGAACCGATGAGATTGATGGTTAAGTGGAAAACGTAAGTACTTATAATGGCCCTGAAAAGGCTGATGGTGAAACTTGTTGCTATTCCTTATTACTATTCTTGATGATTAAGAGCCAGCTACAGGTAGCTTGGTGCTTATCCTTTGAGTCTCTGTGTACGGAGACCGTACAGCAAGGGAAGTACGCCGCTGACCAAAGAATATCTCGTCTTCAGATCGTTCCCTGGATAACCAACCATTTATCGGTAGTCAGAAAAGTAGGCCTGGAGAATACCTTTTCTGTAGATATGCCGTTGGGACGATCACTAAGGTGGTTGGGCTGCCCGTACTCTTCAGGACTGTCTTTTCTGGCTCGCATTTGAAGTAGAGAATTTTCTGACGGCACCAGATCGGATGGTTGAACGGTCACAAAGCTCTGAAGTGCTGGAGCAGGTTGTGCTCTGGCTAGAAAAGTTTTCTTGTATTCCACCGGAGACGTTGACGTTCCGAACGCCTGTTTTTCCGTAGCATTCGTTTATTTTGGGGATCCGGGGTAAAAACTGATTTATTTCGCTTGCCCATGAAAGAAGAGTATCATCAGTAGCCGAGATGGCCAGCTGCACGACGGACTCCTGTTTTCTTTGTGTAGTGCCGATGATTGACTGCGATTATTGTCTACTCGATTGGGTATGTTATAACTACTCTTTACTATCTTTGGTAGTGGGTGGCTTCAATTTACCTCGACGCCACCTAGCGGATCCTACTGAACTAAAGTGCCATCTTATTTTAGCTAAACTTTGAGCTTATATATCGCTATTGTTATTAACTTTTTAGAGAAAAAAACTATGCGAAAACCATCTCAGAATCATGAAGAGTCAGTATGCAAAATTTCAGCAAAATCGGCTTAGTAGTTTTCATGGTTAGCGATTACAACGGTTTTAGCGACTTTGCTTTATGTATTAGTATAACTGCTATATGTATTAGTATGATAAATGATACTTGTAACAGCTGATTGTCTTGCCGAATAGAACTTTTGCTCATCTAGATGGCTCTGCACCAGGTAAAAAAATCTATGGTTATTTCAATTAATAATATATTTTGATACAAGAGAGAAAAAATTAACTATCGCGCCCAAAGCTAAGTAAAGCGATGTACTATTTATTTTAAGATGAAACATTTTTTTTAGATAACTTGTCACAAAAGAAGCCAAGAGGAAAAAAAATGATGACAGATCAATCGATGCAAAGTATATTTATTTACTAGTTCTAATACAACTAATTTTATAGACCATAAGGTATAATTAACCATTGCATCGTTATAGCTAAACAATATTATTACGTAGAACTGACCACAAAAATAGTGCAGGCTACGCAATCAACACAAAGTAATGATTGTTTCTACATATAAGTGTTGATATTTATCATGATATCATGTACTTTGTCAAATATTTTTATGTTGTTTTAGCTGATGAACGTAGCTCTCCAGAAACATTTATGAAAACAGGTGCAGGTTAGTTTTAGTTTTCGTCACAAAATCGCAATCACCACCTGAGCTGTTTTGTAGCCCGAGGGACATGTGAAGCAGGGTTCAAAGGTCCGTAAGGCAGCCCGTATTTATTCATTTATAAAGGTCCATATTTATTTATTTACTATGAATGATGATGATGAATAATAATAATAACTATTATATTATTAATATTTGAAAATTTGATTAACACGATTTACATTACAGATGCTCAAACGTCTGATAGGGATGTTTCTGTTGACATCTGTAGTGACAAAATTATACAAAACAAAGTAAGAACTGCTTATGATTAATATACATATATAGTAGTGGTCACATAAGTGTAAACGCCACCAGGGCTTTTTTGCGCCCCGAGGTACCTGCAAATCAGGGCTTTAGGGTACGTTACGTGACCTGGTTGGATGGCGTTTATAAGGCAAATCTTTCTTATTCTATCCTGGTCTAGTTTTTCCCGGATCTGAGGGAGAAAAGTGCAACATAACCTCTCAGGTAAAAATCATATTGACTGCTTTTTAGGAAAGGCATTTTGGCATTTTTTGCGAGGAAATACCACGCAGAGGATGTTACAATACTTTTTCTACGAGCAGTACATTCGATTTTTTACCTGGAAGGAATGTGGCACCGAAATCAGGGAACAAAGTCTTACTTTCAGCAGGAGTATGAGAAAAATTCATTGCCGTCTCCTCTGTCAGTTCAGTCGATTATGATGGACATCATAGCACTGGTAATGTTAACCTACGTTAATCTGTACCAAGTAGCAAATTTTTACATCAGCGAGAAAATACTCATGACTATAAGCACCATTAGTTCTACTATATCAATATGAAATGTCTTAAAACATAGAGAAAGCTCTATGTTACCCATCCCAATCTAAAGTAAAAGGGTTAAAGACAGAGATTGATTGATTAAAAACGAATTTATTTTTGCCGAAGGTTATACTCTTCAGAAAAACTTTTTTAACACAAAAGAGAGATAGAAGGAGAGAGGAAGAGTTAGAGACATAATAGCAACTATAGTATTAACCAAAAGTGCATAATACGTTTGCTGCGTTCAATACTATTATTTTTTTTTTTAATAAGTAAAGCTGCTAAGAAACATCTACATAGAAAAAGTGTTGGAGCTTATTTATTTTGCTTCTCGGGCCTGTCACCATCCACTACCTAACAACTCTCACTTCGTACGGGTTGTAAATGTTAGCAAAAATTACAATCCCTTTAGTTTTATCCGAAACATAAGCTATCGTCAGCAACTATCAAATTGTTTTATGTTAATCCTGATAGTAAATCGGCCTCGAATTTTTGGCCAAAGCAATAAGACAAATACATAAGATAATTAATTATTCACTTCTGGCCATCTTTAACGACGAAAGTGGATCAGTGAGTATCCTTTTTTGTAATGTAATATACTATTATATAATAGGTTAAGCTGCTTCGAAATTGCTTAGTTGACGTCAACAAGACAAATTTATTAAAAATACTGAAGGAATCAAAAACAAAAGTAGACGTCGCGAGAAAATTAATTATGTTAATCATTGGACCTGATGACCTAATAAAAATCACTCTAATTCCACCAAAAACCACCTGTTGCGAAATTCAGATAAACTCGAACACAACCAGTGATGAGGTACTGCCACTGCATTGCCACCCAGGTTCCATTTAAGTCTCACTACTTAAAACCGTTTAAGTGCCCTTTAAGTAAGCCCCAAATGCCACCCAAGTACCATTACACAAGTGCCAACCAAGTCTAATCGAAATACCGCTCAGGTACCACCCAAGTACCGTTCAAAAGCCCAAACACTAATGTCCCCAAGTATCAGGACACGAGTGTCACCCAAAACCCAAAAAAAAATGTTCACGAGGGAAGGGGTTTTATGCTGCTCCCAATCCAGTTCAGTCGTGTAGAGGTGGAAGTGGTTTACGGCGGAAAATAAATGTAACGCAAATGTGCAATGAAAATATATACAATATATTTACAGTGCTTAAGTTATGAAAATGTGCTCAAGTAAAGGCAAGCGGAGAGAAGCTTTCTCTGCCGCCGCGGCGCGCTAACTAACTTACTATGCTCGCAGAGCAATATTTATAGAGACAAAAGTTAAAGTAGAAATTCTAGTACATTGATAAATAAAGGTACAAGAGTAAAGGTAAAACGGTCTCTTGGGCATTGCAAATGTACGCGATGATAAAGGCGTATGATCGGAAAATTACTTCAACTTTAATTCAAGAATAACAAACGTGACGCAATTTGAATTTAGAAAAGGTTTGTCGGCAAATATTCAGGTACAAAACTGAACACCCACCACACAAATACCACACAAGTGCCGCCCAAGTATCACCCAAGTGCCACAACACTAATGCCACCGATTATTATCACACAAGTGCCGCCCAAATCCTGCTACACTAATGCGACACCAGTGCCACCTAACTTTTGTCAGAGTACCGCTCAAGTGCCACTTAAGTCCTGCCACTTACAAGCCACCTAAGTCTGCTCAAGTACCGCCAAAGTATCACCAAAGTGGTGCCCAAGTACCACAAAACTAATGCTACCCAAGTACTACCACACAAGTATCGCTTAACTCCTGCTACACTAATGGAACACAAGACCACCTAGGTTCCGTTGGAGTACCGCTCAAGTGCCGCCCATGTGCCACCTAAGTCCTGCCACCCTAGTCCCGTCAAAGCACTGCTTGAGTGCCATCCAAGTACTACCCAAGTACCGCTACACCAATGCTATGCTAGTGCTGCCCAAGTCCGGTTAAAGTTACACTAAAGTGACACCCAAGTATCGCCCACGTGCCGCAACAATAACGCCAACAAACTACCACCAGACAAGTGCCGCCCAAGTCCCACTACACGGATGCCACACAAGTGCCGCCAAAGTACCACCTAAGTACCACAAAACTAATGCTACCCAAGTACTACCACACAAGTATCGCCCAAATCCTGCTACTCTAATGCAACACAAGACCACCTAGGTTCCGTTAGAGTACCGCTCAAGTGCCACTTAAGTCGAAGTTACTGCTCTAGTGCAACTTAAGTAACATCCAAGTACTCAAACACTAATGCCACTCAAGTAACACCATACAAAAGCCACCTAAGCCTGCTCTAGTGCCGCCAAAAAAGCCACCAAGGTGGCGCCCAATCACCGCATCGCCAATGCCATCCAAAAACTACCACACAAGTGACACCCAAGTCCCACTATACTAACGCCACACAAACCCCTCCTAAGTCCCGTCAAAGTACCACTCATGTGTGGCATAAGAAGATCTTAAGTGCCGCAACACTGATACCACCCAAGTGCTACCACACAGGTGCCGCTCAAGCCTCATCAAAGTATTGCTCAAGTGCCACCTAAGTCCTACCGCCCAAGTTCCGCAACACTAATGCCACACAAGTGCCACCCAAGTCCCGTTGAAGTACTGCTCAAGTGCTACCTAAAAGCTGCAGCACTAATAAAACCCAAGTTCTACCACAGAAGTGCCACCCCAGTCCACCAAACAATTGCCGCTTGAGTCCTGTTAACGAACCATCAAGTGCCGCCCAAGTGCCAGAACACTAATGCCATACTAGTGCAGCCCAAGTCCTGTCAACGTACTGCTTTAGTGCTCCAGCACTAATGGCACCAAAGAACTACCACACGAGGGCCGCTTAAGCCCCATCAAAGTACTGCTCAAGTGCCATTTAAGTTCTGCCACACAAGTCCCATCAAAGTATCGTTCGAATGCCGCCCAAGTACCACCCTAGTAGCGCCCAAGTGCCGCAAACACTAGTGCCACCCAAGTACTACCACACAAGTGCTGCCGAAGTCCCGCTACACTAATGAATGCCACACAAGTGCCACTCAAGTCCTGTCAAAGTACTGCTCAAGTACCGCCTAAGTACAGCAACTCTGATTCCACACAAAAGTTAGCCAAAGTCTAGTCAAAGTAACACTGAAGAGCCGCCAAAGTGTCTCCAAAGTCCCACCCAAGTGCCGCAACACTAATGCCACCCAAGTTTTACCACACAAGTGCCGCTTAGGTCCCATCGAGGTACTGCTCAAGTGCCAATCAAGTGCCACCTAAGTTCGGCCACCCAAATGCCTTCGAAGTACCACCCTAGTTCCGCAACCCTAATGCCATCTAAGTACTACCACACAAGTACCGCCCTAGTCCTGCTTAAGTAATGCCACACAAGTGGTGCTTAAGTATCGTCAAAGTACCACTTAAGTTCCACCCAAGTGCCGCAACACTAATGCCACCCAAGTTTTACCACACAAGTGCCGCTTAGGTCCCATCGAGGTACTGCTTAAGTGCCAATCAAATGCCACCCAAATGCCTTCAAAGTACCACCCTAGTTCTGCAACCCTAATGCCATGTAAGTACTACCACACAAATGCAACCCAACTCCCGCTACACTAATGCCACACAAGCGGTGTCCAAGTCCCGTCCAAGTACTACTTAAGTGCCGCTCAAGTGCTGCAACACACGTTTTACCCAAGTACTACTACACAAATGCTACCTAAGTCCCACTGTACTAAGGCCACTCGACTGCCATCCAAGTCCCGTCAAAGTCCTGCTTAAGTGCCACCCAAGGTCTACTTAAATACTGCCAACGTGCCGCAAAACTAATGCCACCAAAAATCTGCCATACAAGTGTTGCTTAAGTCCCGTCTAAGTACAGCTCACGAACCATCTAAGTTCTGCCACTCAAGTCATGTCAAAGCACCGATCAAGTGCCACCTAAGTACCACCCTAGTAGCGCCCAAGTGCTGCAACAGTAATGCCACCCAAGTACTACCACAGAAGTGCCACCTAAGTCCACCACAGAATTGCCTCTTAAGTCCTGTTATTATCCCGTCAAGTGCCACCCAAGTACCGCCAAAGGGCCGCAACACTTACGCCACACAAGTGCCGCCCAAGTCTCGGTACACTAATGCCACACAAGTGGTGCTTAAGTCCCGTCAAAGTACCACTTAAGTGCCTCTCAAGCGTCGCAACACACATGACACCCTAGTACTACCACACAAGCGTTACCCAAGTCCTTTTTCACTAATGCCACATAAGTGCCACCCAAGTTCCGTCAAGATACCACTCAAGTGCCGCAACACTAATGCCACCCAAGTACCACTATACAAGTGCCGCCAAAAGCCCGCTACAATTTTTCCACCCAAGTGTCACCCTTTTCCTTTCGAAGTACTGCTCAAGTACCACTCAAGTGCCGCAGCACTAATTCGAACCAAGTACTACCACACAAGTGCCATCCAAGTGCCGCAACACTAATGCCACACAAGTGCCGCCCAAAATTCGTCAAAAAACAGCTTAAGTGCCACCTTCGAAATAGGGAGTCGAAGGTCACAACAACACTTCTCGAGAAAGTATCATCTTGTAAAAGAAATAAAAGAAAATAATGTAATACAGGGAAATGTTTAAAACAGTAGTGCAAAACTATTAACTCTTAAAAAACGAGCAAAATTAAAAATATTAAGGTTTACTAGGTTTACTATTAAGGTCTACCGTAATAACATATATCTCGTGCAGTAAATTCATTTGACTAGACAGTTATGACGAAATTGAATTATTAGTACAATAATGCACAAAAAACTTAACTTTAATCAGAATAATATCTGATCACTAAATAATTATACGTAATGATTAAAAGGCCAAAAGGACTAAATATCACGTAAAAACATACTCAAACATTATGTTATGGGTGAATAAACACCTGTATAATGTGTGCAATAAACTATATCTGTAAAATGCTTGCTTTTTTAGAAAAACTCTTAGACGTTATTGTCAGCGTATGAAAAATAACAGAAATATGCTCCAAATGGTTGCACGACGAATAAAACTAAAACAACAGAGACACATAAATTTGACATCAGAGACACTCACTGATGTTGTATTCGTGATCAGCGAACTTAAAACCCTACACGAAAGTACCTATATCGGGCATTGCTCTGCAACTCTTGGAGATGGCATAGATACTGTCTACCCTGAGCTCCAAGTACCACAAAGATAGTTGGTGCCATGGTATTCGTAATCAGCTACCATACAAATCCCGTGAAAAATTATCTATATCTGGCATATTGTTCTGCAACTCCAGTAGATGACATAGACACTGTCTATCCTGGCCTCTAGGGGACTCGGAGACACTCGCTAACGTGGTACTTATGATTAGCGACCTTATACATTTTTGAGCAACGACAATCGCCTTATTTGCTTTATTATTCATTAAATTATATTGTCATCGCATTTCACTTCAAGATTAACTTTAAAGCTAATAAATATAAACTACTGCACCCTATAAAATAGCCCTGCTATATTTCAAAGCATGACGAATTACGGCGTATGTACGGCTTATTGATCGATGATTTGGTTATGGTACGACTGCAGATGGTCTGTTATAACTATTCAATGTTAAGGGCATTATGGGCTTTTTGAATCAATTTCTTGCAAAAACCTATTGATTTAAATAGGAATGATAAAGCTTATCCCACGTTAAAATTCAACGAAAAACACGAAAAACATAACCAATTCAATATTTGGTCAATATTCGTAAAAATTATTTTTTTATTATTTTAACTAGGATCCTCACATCATTTTCATGAATTTCATTGAAACGATCACCCTCAAATTATCGTAAGGCCACATTTCTGCTATGGTGTTATTACTTACTCAACTCACAATAGGCTGTCCAACTTAAACATGTCACTTTGGATGTGTGTACTAGTGAAGCTTTACTCTTCTGCACGCTTTGAGCGCTAACCCCTTAGTGAAAAAGTCACAATACTAATTTTTTAAATTCAGTTTTAGAGAAATATTTGATTAAATAAGTAGTTATTTTTATGCTAGATACTTAGATCTAATGGGAGCAGCTTGGAGACTTCAAGAATTTTGAATTTATGCTAGAAGGCATATAGTTAGAAATTAAGATATTTTTATTTACCTTGAATGTGCACAAATACTTGTACTCGAAGAAAATAATATTAAAAATAGTATAAAAAAACTATCTAACACAGCTAACACATTGGTTTGAGTAAAACAAGTATAAGTATTTTGCCAAGTTCAGAAAATATTTTAACATTTTGAAATTTTATATTTTCAATAATAAACTTATAATTTTGGAATACAATTTAATAAAAAATATTTCAATAGGTTGACTAAACACAATGTCTTCAAAAGTTTAGAAACCGTTTTTTTAATAAAATGAATAGTGCGCTATCCTCCAAAGAATCATACAAAGGAATCAAATACCCACGTTTAAAGATAATGCAACCGCAACGGGCTGAATCGGTCATGACTATCAAGCCGATAACATTTTCGAAGGAACGACATTTTTATTTTTGTATTATTTAAATCTTTATTTGTGCGGTTTTTGATTTTGGAAAATATGCAAGGTAATAAAGTTCGGAACAAACATAAAAATAATTTGCAGAAGATTTTGTAGATACCAAAGATAATATCTCTTTTTTACATTTTGACCAAACTTTAGTATCAGAAGAAAATCATGTAAATTTTTAAATCCACCTATACACAAGTAAATTAAAGTTATATAAAATATTTGAGATGCAGGAATATCTTTTAGTAAAGAAACGTATGATTTACTACACATAAATTTAGAAAATAATAAAAAGAAGACTCCATTCAATTGGCGTGGACTGGCGAAGCATGAATAATGCGTCTAAAAACTATGATAAGTTATAGAACTTTCAGACTTTCATTAGACTTAAACAATGTAGAAATTGCGTTCTTGGAATTAAAAAATGATAAAAAGATTAAAAAGAAGTCGATTTCATTATTTAAGATGTATATTTAATGATTCTTAAAAAGCCTTAGAAATAGTTGACACAACTTTAAGAAATTTTTGCAAAACAGAAATATATAACAGGGATAAATTAGTTGTCTTAAAAAATAATTTTTGTCAAATTCTTCCAGTCATAACAAACAGTGATAAAAGTATTATAGTTAAAAAAACTATTAATTTATTATTTTTGTACATTTTATTCATTATTTTCAAATTCAAAATTAATGTTTGCTTCAATAAAAAAGCATTTCTCAAAATAAGTAAACTGTAAGATTTCAATTTTCGTAGAAATTGGAAATCAAATAATGTCTGTTCCAAGATATTTTGTAATATCAATAGTTGTTTAGTCAACAGTGTTATACTTACATTACCTAACGAGTATACCAGTTATTTGATTATGAACTTCTTAAAAAATAAACTGTAGACACTATAACCTATTACAGCAAAAATGTATTGTATAAAGAGGTTAACAAGTAAGACTATAGTGTTTCAATGAATTTTTTTTAATAGAAATGTTATATATTAACTAAAGTAATGAAATATTCTGTTAATAATCGTAAAAGTTAACCAACTTATTAACCTAATTAAAAAGTTGGTACAACAGTAAAACTCATTATTAATTTAAGTATATTAAACAGTTTACATGATAATTCACGATTAGGAGTAAATAAGTTATAGAAGTAATATGTGGCAGGACAAACAGTAAGAAGGAAAAAAAATTAGACATAAATTTTTTATTCAAAAAATAACTTTTAACATCGGAAACATCTCTTCACCACCTTTTATCACATATAATGAGAAATTTCCAGTAGTTGTGCCATTTGCTATGACTATCAGTAAATCTCGAGGTCAAAGTGTTACCGTTAATTCTGAGTTTGTAATTTAGTTGCTAATTTTTTATTTGTATTTTTACCTTTTTAACGTGTAGGCGTGCTTTAATCAACTGCGAGATTCGAAGTGTCAAGTAGTCGCAGGTACGAAGCACGAAATTTTTTGCTGCTTTCAGGGCCGTTTTTTCTCCTCCTGTCATTATGAATGATAAAGGAGACTACGCAGTGTTCGATTGAAAGTGTCAAACATGGGTGTCTGACCGTTAAAGCATGTACACGTGATGTTGTTTTGTTGTGTTTGGTTTCTAGGGCATTTCTTTTATGAATAAAAAGGTTACGTGGTTTCTGAGGCAGGAAACGCAGTTCAGTTTTTGATCAGCAGCTAAATCGAAAAGACGTTTGTAAAAAAGTCGGCTATTTTTCTTGAATAAACCTGTCTAAAAAGAAATCGTTCAATTTCTTGAATTGTGCAAAAAACATTTTGGCGACCATGACAGGACACGCCAAGTTAAATCCTGAATTTCATTTTAAAAAAAAGAGAAAAATTTTTTTGAACAAACGCTGACATGCGTGTGTCTGCTGGTGTGAGACGGGGACGTCATGCTCTTATCTAAGAGGTTATACCTAGGCCCTCACTTGCTGGTTCTGTCTCCGAGGATGAACTTCCAGCTCAAACAGCGCGTTGAAGTTGTCAAGCTCCACGTGCCGACCCTGCTGTTTCTCCGACCCTCATGGTCGAGTTTGTGTCACCCAAGCATCGCACGCCTGCTGCCCATCGCGCCCGTTCTGCTGCAGCCTCTGCTGCCACTGCCGCACTCGCTAATCCCGAGGAGAACGACGTGGCCGATTTTGTGCTGCCCAGGCGTTGTACGCTTGCTGCCCAGTGCGCCCGCTCAACTGCAGCCTCTGCTACCGCTGCCGCTGCTCCTCACCCCGAGAAGGGTGACGTGGCCGATCTCGTGTCACTCAGATGTCATGTGCCTAAGCGGTCTGCCTATGCTTTAAGGAAGACATCAACTGCCCTTGTTGATCGTAAAGCTGTTGTTATTCTGAAACGTTCTCGCGTACTTAACGAACAGCTTGAAAAAAATTCACTCGATGATTTAAATTCTGTATCGTCAACTTCACCTCCTCGCGATCATTTTTGTCAAGTGAATTTTCAACGGAATCAAGATAATCTTTGTCTTAATGAAAATCAATTTTTGTCTCGAAATTTTCTGGATGTTTATAATTCTCGCATCAGCCACATGCGAGTTGAAGAGAATGGCCTGTTGTTTGACGATCATATTTTTAATACAGAAATAAATTCTTCCCCTTTTTTGCGTCGATCTTCGAATTTACAAGGAAATAATGTTTAGATTTGTGGTACGAATAATTCTGGAAATAACCTTGAATTTAATGATCCTTCTACTCGATTGGCCAAAGCTATTAAGTCATCGATTTCTTTAAACAAGGATTCTACGTGCGCTACACGGAGTTCGCGATTTTGCAATAGAATGTCGACGAAAAAGTTGCCAACTTTTTCAGGAGACCATTTTGAATGGCCTCATTTCAAAGATGCCTTTGAATTGTCAATGTAGACTTATGTAATTTTTCTAAAAAAGAAAATGTATTGTGTCGCTATAAATCCTTGTTAGGAGAAGCTAAAGATGCTGCTAAAACGTTGTTTGTTTCTGGTGGAAGCACCAGTCAAATTCTCAAAACTCTTGAGCTTCGTTTTGGAAATAAAAATGTGATCTGCAAGAAAATCGCGCATGAGATAAGATCTTTACCGCATTTGCAGTCTTGCAGTATAAATCTTGTCAAGTTTTCGTCAAAATTAAATAACGCTGTTATAACATTGAAATCATTAAATCACTTAGGTTATCTTTATAGCCCAGAATTTTTAAAAGAAATTTTGAGAAAAGTACCAAAAACCATGCTTTATATCCATGCTAGGTATGTACGAGTAAACGTGCAAGGAGTCAAAAAAGCTCAAATAGAAATTTTAAGTAAATTTTTATTACGCGAAGCCAAAATGAGTCTATCTGCTGGTAGAGTTGATCTTCAAAATACTAAGGGCCTGTCAAGTACTTCTTTAGAAAAGAAATCTAGCCCTCATCTTTTGAGTCAAAAATCTGCCTTTGTTGCTAACATTCAAGTCTTTTCTAAAAACAAAAATTAAAATTTTCGTTGTGCATTATGTGGCCGAGGAAATCACACGATAGCGGCTTGTTATGATTGGATGCGAAAGTCTGTGAAGGAGAGATGGAGTGTGGCAAGGAGGCTCGGTGTATGTTTTAATTGTCAAGGAAAAGGACGTTCACGTTCCGAATGTAGAAATGAAAGTAGATGTTCTCGTTGCAAATTAAGGCATAATATTTTATTGGGGGAAACGTTATGACTCGATGTTCAACCAAAATTAAAGCTTCTTCCTCTTCTTATAAGAAGAAAAAATCTTCTAAATATATTTATGCCATTTTAGATGAAGGTTCAACTTTTACAGTGATTACCTCTAAAGTTGCCAACGACATCGGGGCGAATTTGGTTCCTTTTAAAGCTGGCTTACACACTGTTGGTCATTTAATCTCTACATCCTTTATAAACAAAAAAGTAAATTTTACTATCAAAAGCTCCACTGATTTCTTCAAACTTGATAATGTTTAAGTTATTAAAAGTCTTGGTCCTTCGTCTCAAACTTTAACTAATAGTTTAGCAAACTCTTACAAAATTAAATCTGACATCAAAATAGTCTTCTTTATTTCATCTCCAGATTTATTAATAGGTCAAGACTAAATATAAACCTTATTATATGTAGAGAGTTTATTGAAATTTGTAAAAATTTACTTTATTAGTCAAGGTATTTACTTGGCTGGTCAGTTCTTGGGGTAGTATCAAATTTAAATCAAGTAGACGGAAATTTTTCGGTTTGCAATTCATTGTCTCTTGATTTTAATTTACATGAATTCCTAAAAAAATGTTTTAATATTGACGCGTTAGGCGTAATCAAGTTTTAAGGTCAGAATTAAAGCAATGTTCGTGCATTGAAAATATTTGAAGAAACAGGTCGATATTTAGAAGGTGCTTGGGAAGTGGGTCTTCTTTGGAAAAATGATTCGTTACAAATTCCTAACAGTCGCTTAAATGCTCTAAATCGTTTGTATTTTTCGGAAAAAAAAACTAGATCGTTACCCTTATTATGCCGAAATTTATTATAAAGAGATGAGTAGACTCTTCGAGCTTGATTTTGCAAAAAGAGCTGATATGTCTCCTAAGGAGCCAGTGTGGTATTTGCCACATTTTGGCGTAACCAGTCCTAATAAAATAGGTCGAGTTCGTCTGGTTTTCAATGCTGCTGCGAAATCAGGTTCAATAAGTTTCAACAACCTTATGCTGACTGGGCCTGATCAATTAGAAAATCTATTGGGTGTTTTGATGCGTTTTAGGGCAAAACTTTGTTGCTCACAAGGGGGACATCTGAGACATGTTCTTAAAAATAAAAATCATTAAAAAAGATCCAGATGCGCAGAGATTTTTGTGGAGAGGAAGGGATTGATTGAAGCCGCCTCAAAAATTCGTTATGACCTCTCTTTTATTTGGCGCAAAATCCTCTTCAGCTACCGCTCTTTTTATAAAAAACAAGAATACCCAATTATTTCAAAATTATTTTCCAGAAGCGGCTAAAAGTAAAGTTTAAAATTTTTATATGGACAATTTTTTAGGTAGTTCAGATTTCGTCTCGAAGGCTAAAAAACGAATCAAGGAAGTAATCCATATTAACAAAAATACCAACTGGGAAATGCACGGTTGGGCCTGCAATGAGCCTCAAGTCTTAAATTCCTTGGTAGATAATGAACAAAATTCAGTTAATTTACGCCTATTTGAAGACAAAAAGGAACGGGTTCTCGGTTTCCAATGGCTTACCAGTTCTGATAATTTATCTTACTGTTTTGCGGGTAAGAAATATTAAAGAAGATTCGTATTCCGAGAAAAGGAAACCAACCAAACGAGAATTCCTAAGTGTAATTATGTCAATTTTTGACCCTCTTGGTTTTTTAGCTCCTTTTTCGATAATTTCACGAACTTTTATGTAAAAGATATGGCAGAGCGGTATTTCTTGGGACCAACCATTAGAACATGCTGAAAATAAGCTTTGGTTACAATGGCTCAGAAACATTAATATCGTTGAATCTTACGGAGTGCTGAGATGTTATAAAATCAAAGAAAGCCCAATTTCTTCCACGGAATTGCACATTTTTTGTGATACGAGTTCCCAAGCCTTTGCGGCTGTTACCTATTGGAGGTTCATTTGTCGTTATTTTTGCTCTGATTCCCAAATCGCCCTTAATTGGATGACTAACGGTCCCCTTTTAAAAGACACTTTCGTAATAAACCGTTGGAGTGAAATTTCTGAAAAAAGCTAAATTTCAGAATGGAGATGGGTTCCTTTCAGCGAAAATCCAGCGGATAATGCTACTAGAATAATTTTGGAAACTTTAAGTAGTGACAATCGATGGTTGGTCATACTGCCTTTCCTTAACAAGAGAGAATATTTTTGGCCTTTTAAAAAATTGAATTCAAATGAAAATTCCGGCTTTCAAGAAGTTGGGTTAACTTGTGCTTTGGAATGTTTCAAAGAATCTCCCACAACTCTTGAATTACCTGCTTTTCTGCCAGATTTTTCGAAATTTTCTTCGTGGTCAAAATTAATTCAATCAACTCATTTCGTGCTTTTTGCGGCAGATTTTTGGCTTAAGAAAGAAGATACTATTACAGGTTTAGAACGCCTCCATCATTCAGAGAAGTTAGGGTTCAAATTAATTCAGTCACACTCATTCGATGAAGAAACTAAAATGTTGAAAAATGGTAAAAGTTTGTCACAAGATAATCGCTTAGTATCGCTAAATCCTTTTTTAGATAACGAAGATCTTTTACGTGTTAATGGCCGTGTTTAATTTATTCCTGAGAAGCATGAAAAATTTATGCCTTTTATTCTGGATGGGAATCACGTGGTAACTCGTTTATTAATAAAATATTATCACGAACGATTTTATCATAAAGGAACTGAAACGGTTTTAAATGAGCAAAGACAAAGATTTTGGATTATGGAAGCTTGAAAGGTTTTAAAAAACATTAAAGGTAAACGTGGCATTTGCAAAGACTTAAGAACATGTCCTCCAAGCCCAAAAATGGGAAATCTTCCTTATTTTCGCCTTGGATGTCAACTTCACCGTTTTTTCTTTTGCGGCCTTGATTATTTCGGGCCACTTTATGTGAAAATCGGTCGCAGGCGTGAAAAACGTTGGGGAGTTCTTTTAACTTGCTTAACAACGAGAGCAATTCGTATTGAATTAGCTCACAGTTTGAATATAGACTCGGCCATTATGGAAATACAAAGATTTGTGGCAAGGAACGGTTTTCCCCAAATAATTTTTAGCGACAATGGGGCAAATTTTAGGGGTGCTCATAGAGAATTGAAAGATGCAATAGCATCTTGAAAAAAAAAGTAAACAATCTAATTTTGCTTTAAAAGAAAATTTTTCCTGGGATTCTAACCCGCCAACAGCGTCGCACATGGGAGAGGTTTGAGAACGCACGATCAGAAGCGTTAAAAAAACACTAGCCGCAATTTTTAAAAAACAAGCTCCCAACGAGGAAACGCTTCTAACCCTTTTAGCTAAAGTAGAACATTCTGTTAATTCTCAACCATTGACTCATGTCTCTCCAGATTGTAAGGACAAAGAAGCCCTCACTCCTAAACATTTTTTAGTCAGTTCTCCATCTGGAACTGTTCGGTTTGCCCATTATGATTTATAATCAAAGTGCCCTAGAAATTAATGGAGAATAGCCCAATACTTTGTGGATGCCTTTTGGCATCGCTCGTTACGAGAATATTTGCTGACTTTATTGCCCCGCAAAAAATGGTTCCTTACGAATTTTAGTTTAAATATTGGAGATCTAGTATTGATCATCGATGATAAATTACCGAGAAATCATTGGAGGAAAGGTATCGTTACCAAACCCTTTTCTGGCAATGATGATGAAATCCGCGTGGTTGAGATTAAAACCGTAATATTTTGTCGTCGAACGCGAAAGCTAATTAAATTCGGAAGTGCTGGAATAAGTATTAATTTGCTTAAGAAAGGAAGGTAAAAGGTTACTGTTAATTTCGAGTTTGTAATTTAGTTGCTGATTCTTTATTTGTATTTTTACCTTTTTAACGTGTACGCGCGCTTTAATCGACTGCGAGATTCGAAGTGCCAAGCAGTCGCAGGTACAAAGCACGAAAGAAGTTGCTGCTTTTAGGGCCATTTTTTCTCCTTCTGTCATTATAAATAATAAAGGAGGCTACGCAGTGTTCGATTGAAAGTGTCGAGCATGGGTGTCTGACCGTTAAAGCATGTACACGTGATGTTGTTTTGTTGTGTTTGGTTGTTAAGGCATTTCTTTTATAAATAAAAAGGTTACGTCGATTCTGAGGCAGAAAACGCTGTTCAGTTTTTGATCAGCAGCTAAAGCAAAAAGACGTTTGTAAAAAAGTTAGCTATTTTTCTTGAATAAACCTGTCTAAAAAGAAATCGTTTGATTTCTTGAATTGTGTAATAAACACAAAGTTCCGATGATGTTGGCTTATACTAAAAAAAACCATTATCCTCTTACGGAAAATTATGCGTTGCTTTTGTAGGATGCAAAAACAGAAATAATATATATTTATATAAATAGAAATACATAATTATTTTAAAAATACTGTTTGTAAAGAGACTTTCTATTCAAAAGTGTATTTTTACTGAGAATTCTAATACTGATTTCAACAAGATTTTTGCTTTTACATGAATTTTAACACATTGATTATTATTTTATTATTAAAGTGACACTTCTTTCGGCACGCCTCATGTGTAGAGTTAACCCGTGAAACGGGTGAGCAAGCGAGCGCTGCAGTGTACATATCTATATATATTATCTATACGTGCTAGCCATCTGGCTGAAACGCAGAAGATCTGTTTGTCTGTCTCTGTTTCTCTCTCTTCCCCCCACTCTCATGCGCACAATGATGCGCCACAGTTAGCCTATCTGTGTATATAATGTAGCTTCTCTCTATGCTCTATAGTACTCTATATCTACTGCTGCGCAGTAAGAATCGTAACGTAGCTGTAATACGGGCCTCTGTTACAACTAAGGTACTGTCAGGTAAATAATGACTGACCAGGGATGAGTTTTCTACAAAATCTTTAGTATTCTACTGTAGATTTGTAAGAAACTGTCAAGAACGTAGAAAACTGTAAAAGACGTAGAAAACTGGAGAGAACCTAGAAAACAAAATTGAAATATTTTGTTAACCTCAAAACGATGTATAAATAAATTTAAAGCTTCACTATTGAACTGTGTACATGCTTATAAGTTTATCAACTGTACATTGTTGGGATACAGAGGAAAATGAATCGAGAAAGGTAAACTAAATACAGATAGGGACATGACTTAAAAAAAATACTTGTACTTAAAGCACCTAAAATTTTAATTTAACAGCTAATACGTATCTTACACTCACTTAGTGGACTTAATTAATGTGCATTTACTTGAAATTAAGGTTATGACAGTGTCGAAAGCTCCATGTAGAATACTATGTAGAAAAGCCTTGAAATTCCTTACAGTATCTTACGTGTTTTCTACGCGTAGAAGACTGACCTTTTCTACAACCGTTTTTCTACCAGGCCATCCCTGTGACTGACACAAAACGTCACTTGATTTCTTCAAAGTCTTTATAAGAACATAGTTAAAATTGTTTTCTTTTTCTATTCGTCCTTTCATATGCATTTATGTATGTATGTAAAACAAACGTGCATAAAGTATTAAGTATGTATGATACGATAACGTTACCTCTGAAAATAAAAAAAAAAAAACGCTGTATCTCAAAGAGGAAGCAGAATTGGCTAGAAATAAAGATTTTTAAAGCTTTTCTGAAGGGAAGTACATGATCAAGAGGCACAAATACAGAGAGGTCAAACTGTGCGCAAACGTAACCTGAATTAACTCTTTTTTCGATTATGTTTTGAAAAGAACGAATCACAAAAATCTTTTTTCATATGACGTGTTTGCAAAATTAATATAGACATTTACAAAATCTGTAAAAAGATTTTGTCACAACATAACCTCTCAAAATTCGAAAAACAGTCATATCTTGAAAAAAAAGCTAGATAGATCTGAAGTAACCATTTTTACGAGTTTCTCAAGTGGTACTACATTATCGACGTGCTTAAACAGGGAGGTGTTGGACTCTGCACAAACATAACCTCAATTTTCTTGTTTTCCGAATGTATCTTTAAAAGAACAATTTGAAAAAAATTTTTGATTTAGTATGGCATGTTTGGAACATTAATACGGTTGTTGACAAAATCTTGGAAAAATTTTGGTTTTAACATAACCTCTTAAAATCAGAAAAACAATCGTACCTTAAAATAGATGCCAAGTAAGGTAAAATAATTCCACGTATAGAAAATAAGTTTTGAGGCACAAGAATGTATGTCACACGAATTCATACAAACAATCGTAATAATTCTTAAAATAATGAGAGTCATATCTCAAAGGAAAAGCTACACCCTACATATGCTACCTATTTATTTCTTAACTTTTCATTCTTTATCATGTACTATAAGAATAATTGTCTTGTGACCAAAACCTATATTCTTATTGCTAATTTTGGAATAAGTAAAAATTAGTAAAGCACAAGTAAATTGTAATAATAAATTATAAGTTATCATAGAAAACAAATTCAAGGAAAAATACAACCTTACAATACAAAATAGCTATATATCTATTGTTTCCCTTAATTTTAATCCGATAGAGTAGATTATTCTACTCTTATGGTAGTCAAAATTAAAAAAAAATCTTATTTGCTGGATACAAATATTTCAAAAAGAATTAATTGTACATACATGATGTCATCAAATTCACGATTAGTAGTTTTTAATAAAAAAAATTTTTGTCCCACGTAAAGGGACAAAGTACCTTCTTTCGGTGCAGAATGGCAGAAATTTTTGTTTCGTTCTGCATTACATGACCAACAACTTGTACATGTATTGAAGAAATATGTGTATTGAAGACAATTATAAGAGTATACTTAGAATCCGTGAATTACACGTTACCTAAGTAGTATAATAAAGTACATGTATTCTATGCTCGTGCGTGCTCGAAAACGTAATAATATTAAAGTTTTCATTATTTGAATATCGGATTTTACGAACCTATTGGAATCAAGTATACTCTAATTTCCTCAGCTTGTGTTATACCGAGTTAAACAAAATTTGAGCTAGAAGTTTTACTTCTGTCGAGGGTCCTGAGACCCACAGCTGATTTTTAGGAATAATACATGACATGATGTTCTCTTAATTTATAGTAAAATCATGATGTCATAGTAAGTTTATAATCCATCAGAAAACATAAATAATTACTTTAATTTGATTTAGTTACTTTAGCGTAAATTTAATAGTTTTGTATACATGTTTAAAAAAAAATTATTAATAAAAATTTTTAATGTACCAATCATTACACAGTATTCTAATGTTTTATAATACTTATTATTAAAATAAAAATATTGAAAATCTAAGTTTTGTTGTGCAAACAATTATGTGTGCATTATAATTTTACATAACACATGTACATCAAAGAATAAGGTAAGAGACATACAGGTTTTAAAATTAAAAAAAAAAATTATGTATTACATGTATATTCTTAGTATATAAATTTTTAATGATTTTTCTAATTTAAAAATGGGCTTAGAGAGTTCTGTGTTTTTGTGCTTATGATACAGCTCTATTAGATAGTTGATCAACATTCGCTATTTAAATATGGTGATACTTGTATGGTTTTGTAGGTGTACATATCTCATGTCATATGAAAACATGTAATGAGTAATAAACGTTTATCTATAATAACATTAACAAAAAATCGTTTGATGCACTAAAAGCTACATATTTACTTACAAATTAAATATTTTTTCGCATTGTGAAAATACTACAATCCTTATGTATGTTATTCCCTAAGTGGTCATTATAATTGTTTGTAACATTAATTTGAATAAACCTAATGCATAATTAAAATTATAGAAATAAGAAATCAACAGTAAGTATAGAGCCCATTTTTTGGCCACCTAAGCGATGTGGGAAAAAAAAAAAAAATTTCTTAGTCTAAAAATGTTTTCAAAAAACTACAAACCAAACACTTTTTTACATAGGCTTGAATAAATTTAAAGTACTATGTACTAAAATTAAAAGTTATCCTTAAGAGCACCTCTGACGACACCACTAATACTAATACTGCGCGTTAAGTGCTAATACTACGCGTTTTCAGTTACCCTCTGTCTCTTTCATTGGAAGTCTTAAAAAAAGCTAAATAGCTGCTAGATACATCGAAAATCTTGTCTACCCATACCGATATTTCAGATGCAGAAGTCTTGGTTCGCAATTCCAAGGCTATCGTCACGGGTACCACCTAAAACAAATATTTAGCTCCATCATTAAAAAGTTTAAGTCCCTTGCGCCCCGTAATCATGTACTGGATGCAAAGTGCTCTTACATGTAAAAACACATTTTATTGAAAAACAAAAAATTTATATCTGTTTATTTGTAGTCGGTTAGGCTGTGTAGGGGGTACTTTTATAGGTAAGGGTCTGTGGGGGGTTAGTTAGGAGATACAAAAATGGTGCAGAAAATCTGTAGCAGATCTGTTGAAGGGTACTTGGGTGGTCTATGAAAGTTTTAGAAACACATTAAATAGAAGAAAATAACAAAAAACCAAGCAAATTTTACTTTATTATGTGGGGATCTGTTGGAGGGCATGTGGGGGTGAGTGGGGGGGGGGATTTAAAATGACCTATATCAATAACTTATTTACATAAAGTTCTTTTTAGATCCATGTCTACTAGCCACGTCCCACTCCTTGCCACCCTCGCTGCTACGCAGCCACCTAGCATAGATTTATGCTGGTAACGAGAGATGCATGCCCTACAGTAGGTGGGCATGTAAAAAATGCTTACGATACATAGGCCTGACAAATCTAATGAGCCTGTTAAAAATACCAGACGTCTAATAAGCTTACATAACCTGTATCTAATTGGTTTAATAAATCTGTTGAAAAGTCTTAAGTAATAGCAGTTAAACTTAGATCTAATATATCTGCTACAGTACAATTAGGTGTTTAATTGGCTATTAACAGCATTAGGTGCTTTAAACTAAATATTTAAGGTACAAAAAAACTACTTTTTTAAATTTAGTACACTACATGTTGAAATACTATTTATTTAAAAAATAACTCAATAAAATTATTAAACTTTTTTTATCTTATTGCCGACGGAATAAGAGAAAATACACTGTGTTGAAAGCTTAGTACCATTTTCATACATTTCAGACAATTTTGTAAGTACAAAACCGTTTGAATTTTTTCTCTTGATTCGATGAAATGCAGGCGGTTGGAGGAGATAGGCGAAACGATATAAGAACCCATTGGTAGCATTTAGTGCAACTTGGGTATGAAAGCTTGCTGAAGACGCCATTAATAGTTGTATGCCAGTGAGCCACTACACGGATGCTGGCTTGACTAAACCAAGCCATGTCTGAGATAATACGTATACTTATCAAGTCACCTCGAAACTTTTCTGACCTACAAGTTTTCCCTCTTAAGGAGTCTTGGGCGTTTAGTGTCGTATCTATTGAGGGGCCCCTGTGAGGTACTTGTCATACAAATGATTCTCTGTAAAAATTTTTTTATAATTATTTTGATTATACACATGTGTGAACAAAATAGCAATAATATGCAGAAAAGTCATTGGGAAAATCGATACTAACAAATTTATTAGTTTTTCCGAGGTACCTTGTCTAAAGATGACGGCCCTGCCACGATAAAGCTGACAACACTGTACTCTCTTGCTCTCATCTGCTATTATATACCTATACTTGTGTTAGACTTAAATTTTCATGCTTGTATGTTAATGAATGTACAGCGCATGCGCACTTACAGTACCTGAACAAAATAATTCTCATGTTCGATGTTTTCCTCGCTGTTTTCTTAAAATTTAATGTGTTGATCCTATTTTTTTTTTTAAATAATAGATTCTTTATACTTTCAAGTACATGTACCAATTTAGTGTGTGGGCCCACAGCTTTTTATTGCGGTACGGTAGTCTATTGAATTTCGGGTTCCGTAAGGTTGCGTGTTAAAATGACGAATTTTCACAAGCGATTTTCTTGAAAATAAATGTGTTGACCTACCTATTTTGTTTTCCTTAAAAAATCTAGCAAACTTTATCTGTATAATCTCTGAATTTCAGACCTAGCCAGCATTTAATTCAAAATCGCCCAAGCCTCCTTAACTGCCATCTGCAGTATGCACCTTTTTGGCACACAAGTTTCACTTTTTCGACGCTGTTCTGGAAGTGCTACGTGCTATGTTCTAGTGCCGGGTTAACGGCTAGGCACACTAGTCTGAAGCCTATAGGCCCCCACCAAAGAAAAGCCCCCCCCATTGACACAAAAAAAAAATTAACAATAAAAATTTTTTTTTTCTTATTAAATAATAAGTACACGATGACTAACCAATCTTTTCAAAGGTTAATCTAAATTTAAAAACTACACATTGTAACGACTGTGAAGGAAATTGTTTCCAAGTGCTCAATACTATCATTTAAAAAAAAGTAATGTTTCCACCGTTCCTGGGGATACCATAGGTAGCTTGACTACCTTACTGACCCCATATAATACATTGATTTAGTTTTATATCAATGAGAATAACACAGCGTTCGCAGCTGATTTCTGTTATAGTAAGAATATTTTTCTTTCGTATCTGATAGTAATATTTTCCAAAGTCAGAGAGGAAGACTTATTGTCACCTGGAAATATTTAAAAGTTCTTTTTATAACAGTGTTTTTGAGTGTATTATAATTCATAATGATTAATATTTAAAGGAATTGCATAAAATTGTACTCTCAACCAACAAAACCAATATAACCTGCAAAAATTAGGTAAAAAATTAATATGCGTTAAAATAGTTACAAAACTAAGGCAGCGTAAAAATTAAATTCAGATTATTTGATTTTTCTTGTTGTGAGATGTATATTTGGCACTCGTAACTAAATTTACTGAGCATGCGCAATGTTGGTTCGTTAAGACGCTGCGACGCTGCTGTCATAGTGGATGTCTGGTAAGTCTAGATCCATTCCCGCGCAGTCAATCGTTCGGTCGACACATACTCCCTCCGTTCGTACTTCTTTTATATTTTCTTCTAGTTTAGCCTGCGTTTGTATTTCTCTGATTGTAAAAGCTAAAGATAGTGACTCCTAAGAATAGTGACAATAAATGTGTTTCTTTTAATAACAAAAGTGATAGTGTCAAACTTTTATTTCCAAGCCCGCACCCAAGCTTAAATAATTCTGACAGGTTATGGGCCTTACAGAGTAGCGTGGGTGTGCATTAGATTGGTCTCTCTAATTCTTTTTGCTCATGGTGTCCGGACTCATCTCGCCTTCCTCTTAAGTTTTTTGTTGTGTGTTACCACAATGGCGAAGAAAACAAAGAGCTCTTCGTCGGGTGACGAGCGACGTGAATCAGAGGAGAGGAGTAGTCCTCCCACCCCGACTTTTCCTGACAGAGACGAGGATCGGCCCTAGGAGGTGACAGGGGGTGCAGCAGCTAAATTGCCTCAGGACGGTGACACCAGCCCGACGCTCGAAGCTTCGGGTGGAGCAATAAGGAGGGTTTAAATTAAGAAGAAAATTAGTAGTAGTAAGTAGTACAACTACGAACTTATCCACACTTATAATCGTCTTTTGTTCTCTTACACCCGTCTACATTATTTAAATAAAATTTTGAGGTGATTAAAATTTTTTTTGAACATAGCGCATGGATAATTCATTTAAGATTGCACGACAGAGGGTCTTTTCATTTTAAAATCTTTCTTTCTTCAAAAATTCGTGAAACTCGAGAGCCGTCACGTGTTTGTTTTTACGAGGGATAGGCTGGCATCGTGGCAAATAGAGACGCGTTGTTAACACTACAGTCAATTTTCACAAGAAGGGACACCTCGAAGCGAGGAGGGGAGGTGCACGTTTCGGTTACGGCTTGCGTTCGGCCAAACTGGGCGCGCGCGTCTTCTTATGTTACAGCTTGTGGTGAGCGTAAAACAGAAAATGCTGCTTGACGGCCATTTTCTATCTCTCTTTGCCTTTTTCACGTAAGTTGCAGACGCCATTTTCCATCGGACTTACTAACACTCGCTTTTCATGTCACTCGAACAGAGAGGCCATAAATTTTACACGCACGCGAACATATTTATGTGGAGTATCTTGTTTACTTATTCCCCATGACTTCTAGGTCAAAATACCCTAAAAATGCTAAATGATGCATACAAAAAAATTAGAGACGATGTAGGAAAACTACATGAAGTGATCGTCACTCGCAAAAATAAACTGGCCATTTTTTCCATGAATAATAAGACCATTGCATACATGGGTAATTTAAATTTAAACTTTACTCAAAGTGTGCCCTAACGTGCGGGAATTACGCTGTTGTGGTGAGCAGCCTCAGACATGTTGCGTTCGCATACTCAGGCCGTACACCATGACACGTCTCACAGGTGGCACGCATTCACTGCGTTCGTGTGTGCTCTCCATTTGTGTTTCTTCCCAAGTACACGTTTTTATCTGATGACCAACTATTCTCTTTTGTTTCTCTTTCTCTTTTAACCTGGTATAGGCTATTTTAGGAGGAGATGCACATCACAGTCAAGATATGCTCGATCTGTTTGATTTGATAGAGAGAAGTAATGGTCAGATTCGACTTGTCCCTAAACAACGGCGTATTCCAAGTAAAGGCTCTAAAGATAAATTTAAAGATTCGAAAGATAGAAAGATAGATTTGATTGATAACTCGACTAAAGATAAATTTAAGGAATTGAAAGATAGAAAGATAAATTTGATTGATACCTTAAATGAATATAACGAATCAAAAGAGTTACAAAACAAATATACAAATGCGATTGAATCCACAACTTTGGATATCAAACTTCAAGATATACAAGATAGAAAAGATAGTTTAAAGACAAAGATAGAAGACCTACATTAAAAAATAGTGCACACAAATCATGAATTTAAGAAAGAACTAATGAAAAGAACTGGTCAAAATATACAATCTAAAAACCTTATAAACTTACGAAACGAAATTTCAGTAGCTTCAAAGAAAGATATTGAGGAAATGAAGACACTAATAGAACAAGAAAGGTACCAGCAGAGCTCCTGGGTATCCATAAGGTTTGAGGCTGTTGCCTCTTAACATAAAAAGGATCAGGAGGCAATGCAAGATGAGTTTGAGCAACTTTTAGCTGCTCAACAAAATAAAATTGACAAACTGGAGAGACAGCTAGCCAGGACTTGGATGTAAGAGGTAAACAAATTTACCACTTCTACCCTGGGTCCTAAGGTCTGTAAAGAATTAATTAATTTAAACTATAACTCCATCGACAACTCACTAATGATTGAACGTAGTACAACTAATGACAGTTTAAAGATAGAAGTCATCAATAAAGATAGTTCAGGTTATTTTAATTATTCCCTCACTAATAATACTAAAGTATAATTATTTTTAAAACAATTACAGTCAGAATTAAAATATAACAAGCTACTTTACATAGTAGATCCAAAATTAAAAGCCACTATGAATTTTACTCAAGGAAAGATGGAAGATGATAAAAACAGGCCTTGAACGTAATACTAGGTAGATTGTCCCTAGATTACCAAAACAGAGTATATCACATAACTAACCCATCAATAATAGTACAAAAAATTATAGATGTAAAAAGAAGTGATATAAAAATGAATGCGTACCAGGTACGGAACAAAATTCACTCTGTTTAATTTGACCCTAAAAGGCAAAGTGCTACTAAATTTTGCGAATTTTTTGATGGATTAATAAGAGATTTCAAACTCGTTAGTAAAACAC
Source organism: Copidosoma floridanum (assembly GCF_036245765.1). NCBI lineage: Eukaryota > Metazoa > Arthropoda > Insecta > Hymenoptera > Encyrtidae > Copidosoma > Copidosoma floridanum. The sequence continues at coordinate 23,914,769 of NW_028321878.1, read as the reverse complement.
ATAGTTTCCCTGAAGATGAAAAGAGAGATAGTTTTTATCACGCGATCATAAATGGAGTACCAGACGTAAAAATAGCCGGTTTTAACAGGCTGTTTGAAAGCGAGGATGGCTTATCTTTTAAGTACCTAAGACAATATATTCTGAAACAGGAGGCAGAGGGGTCACTTTCATGACCAACAACGGGTGCTAAAGGAAGCCAGGGTGGGGCGAATGCTGGACCGAGTCGAGGTGGGACCAGCGCTGGGCCAAACCGAGGTGGGGCAGGTTATCGACCAGCTGCCAACGTAGCTGCTGCTAATGCGGCCACTGCAAGCACCCTATGCTACGAGTGAAATGACAGCAGACACTACTCAAGGGACTGCCCGAGGAAGGGGCAAAACATCAGACGATGTTACACCTGCCAACGATTCGTTCAAAACATAAAAGAGCACATTGGTAGGTGCAGAGGTAATTCAAATAAGTTTAACGATTGGGATTTCAAACGTCATACTGGTGGTGGTCACAAAAATAATAAAAATAATAATACTCAGGATAAACAGAATAATAAACAGAAAAATGACAAACAGCATGCAAAAAATAACATCAAAAAAGATAAGATTGATAATAAGGTTAATAACAAGAAACAGAGCGGTGAAGGTAAAGATAATATTGAATTAACTAGATCTAATGCATGTAATGGTTTATTTGTTGTTAATCCTGAAACTCTGCTCTCTACGCACACGGAGAAAACGTCTGTAAATAATTGTAAATATAAAAACAAAATTGAATTTGTAGCAGACTCAGGTGCTACAGAACATTTTGCCAAATCCAAACTATAGTTTAAAAATTTTAAGGATTGTGATAGAAAATTCATGAAATGTGTGAATAAAGATTTCTCCGTGGACTTGAGAGCGGAGGGAGAAAAGTGTGTTTCAGGTAGTAATAACAATAACAAAATAGTCCTAGATAAAGTAATATGTGCTGAGGCACTCGCTGGAAGCCTGCTGTCGCTTCATCGGTTTGCTGATAGAGGCATGAGCATTTACTTAGATAACACTAAGCTAGACATATTTGACCCACGTTCTAACGAGACATTAATTTCTGGCGTGTATAAGAGTCCTTATTGGATAGTGGAACTAGTGCAAGATGGACACAGCACAAACAACGATAAGAAGTTTAGAGATATTATAGATTGTTTGATGATAGAAAGTGACTCTACAGCAAAAACCCACATAATTCAGCAGCTTAGCAGCAATAATAGTAAGAGCTGTCCTGGAATCCCGAATCATGGATCCAAAAGAGATTGCTTAAATAACGGACAGCAAAATAAATTTGAGAAAAGCATTGAAGATAGAAAGATCAATGATAGCAAAACAATAATGATCAGCGAGATTCCAGAAGCTCAAAGCCCCTTTACAGAAAAGTACAAAACATTTGAAAGAAACAACAGAGTCATGCTCTGGCATGCAAGATTTGGGCATGCGTTGGCAGAGTATCTGAAATCATTGCAAAGAAAGTTCCCGGACAATAAAGAATTGAATAAGGCAGTATTCGACAACTTCATTGCAACATCCGAGGTATGCCAAATTGCTAAAATCAAAAGATTGCCCTTCAATACCAAAAGGGAGGGAGCATCTAAGCCCCTTGAAGTTAATCACGCTGACACAATGGGACCGATTACTCTGGCCACCCATCCTTAAGGATACAAATTTATAATAGTGTACACAGACGACTACTCAAGATTGACGATGGCATAGCTTGTAAAAGTGAAAAGTAAAGCAGAAAATCCTCTGGAAAAAATTGTGACCAGTGCACAAAACTTACTAGGTTTTGATGCAAAGATGTGTTGTTTAAGAACTGATCAAGGCACAGAGTTTGCAGGAGGCCAAACGGTAGAAGTTCTCCAGAGGTTGGGAGCTGAACTTTAACTGGCCTGTCCCGACACTCCTCAACACAATGGCGTCTCAGAACGAATCAACCGCACATTGCAGGACAAAGTGCAAGCCTACATGTATAACTCCGGGTTGAGGGAGAACATGTGGGACCTAGCCTTGGGTGCTGCAGTCTATGCATATAATCGCACACCACACCGGTCCAACGGAATGATAGCCCCCTTAAAAAAATTTACTCCTACTCTAAAGATGGAGATAAATCAAATAAGAAAATTTGGCTGTGTGGCATTCATCAAGATACAGAGAAACACTGGAACCAAATTCGGCCCACAAGGTCAACAAGTAGTACTGGTTGGCTATACTAACACTGGCTACATTTTCTTAAGACCAGAGGATGGAAAATTTTATGAGAATCGGGACATGAGATTCCATGAAAGACTTGTGTTTAAAGATATCTGGGGAAAAGATAAAATAGCAAACTAGAATAATCACAAGATAGACATTGAACAAGATGAATGGTTAGTTAAGTTTAATAAAGATAGTCCTGAAGTGTTATTAGAAACGGAGGGAGAACAAGAAGTCAAGAGAAAGCGAGGATGACCAAGAAAGAATAAAGAACTTGTTCAAGAAAATTTCAGACAATCTGATGTTATTAATAACACGAGTTTTGCAGGAATCCTTGATGCGAACAAATTAAATAAACTACTTCAGTTTGAAAATAATGTTGATTGTTTGATGGAAGAGGTTAAAGATGAAATGACACACGCTAAGATCTTATTGCAAGATTAAACAAGGATACCGAAAACTACAAAGAAGCTGTCGCAGATCCAGATCGAGATCAATGGCTCAAAGCAATTGACAAAGAACTGGAATCAATGAATAAAAATCAAGTATGGAAAATTGTAGATAGACCAACCAAGAATGTTGAAGGAGGCAAGCCGAGTATCATAGACTCTAGATGGGTACTAAAGAAGAAGATAAATAAAGATGGAAACATGAAATTTAAAGCGAGGTTGGTGATTCGCGGATTTAAAGATAGGAAGAAATACGACTGGCAAGAAACATATGCTCCCGTGTCTGGGTTAGTTCTTGTGAGATTAGTAATATCAACAATTAATAAATTTAATTTGGAAACTTGCCAACTGGATGTCAAGACAGCCTTTTTGAATGGGTCAATCAAGGGAGAGATATACATAGAGATTCCTAAAGCTCTGCTTGACGAAGATACACTTAAGAAAAACAAAGTATGTAAATTGGAAAAAGCTCTTTATGGACTCAAGATTAGCTCGAAAAGATGGAATAAATGTTTTCGTATGACTGCATCTAAATTGGGATTACAGTCACATATGAGCGAGCCTTGTCTCTATTCATGGAGAGAAGCAGATAAATTTCTGGTCCTGATCTTATACGTGGATGATATGATAATAGCTAGCAATTGCATAAGTAAAATGAATGAAATTAAGACTGGTCTACAATCTGAGTTTGAGATGTCAGACCTTGGCGAGGTTGGCACTTTTCTAGGCATCAAAGTAGAAAGTGATAGAAAACATAATACAATTTCACTAACACAAACACCATACATAGATAAAATGTTCAAAAAATTTGGATTCAACCAGTCAAAATCCCAAAGAACACCAATGGTGACCAATCAAGTTTTAAATCGGCAAAGAAAAGATAGAGAAGAGTCTGAAGATGCTGGAGAGTTAAGCACAACGATAACGAGAGAAAATGAGCCATACAGAGAAGCAGCGGTAGCTTGCTGTATTTGGCCAACACAATTAGACCAGACATTTCATACGTGGTGAATGTACTGAGTAGACACCAAATCGGTCCAACTGAAGATGATTGGAAAATGGTCAAGCGGGTACTTCGATATTTACAACACACAAGAACCCTAGTATTAACTTACAGAGGTTGTAAAGATGGATTAGAAGCCTATTCAGATGCGAGTTTGGCAGATTGTAAAGGCTTCATAACAACAGATGGATATCTCCTAAGGTTGTACGAGGATGCAGTTGCTTGGAAAACAAGAAAATAGAATTATGTTGCTTTTTCAACCTGCGAAGCAGAATATGTGGCAATGTGTGACGCAAGTCAAGAATTGATTGGACTAGAGCACTCTATAAGTATTATATTGTCTCGCACTTTATTGCCCGCGGATCTATGGTGTAACAACAAAGCTGCCGGAGCAAGTGCTAAGATAGATGGTGGCACAAGACTGAGACACATAACGTTAAGAAATGTGTATTATATTTTATATATGTAATTATGTGTATCCAGAGAAAAAATAATTGTTAAATGGATTCCATCCAAGGAACAATTGGCAGATATTTTTACAAAACCTCTGCCATTGGAATGGCATGAAAAACTAACGAAGGAAATTTGAATGTAAATAAGTAGTGAATTGCATGATAGTAGAAGCTGGATTTGAGATAGTAATAATAATAAATTAAGTATAGATGAACAATGACGATAGGCGTATGAGTTAATAGTATTTTCTGTATGTTTAAGATTGTCGCAATCAAGTTAACGAGTGATCCCGAAGACAACATGGTCTTCATCTTCACCTGTCTAATTATTCGAAGTTAATTACAGAAATAATGTTCCTTTACTTTATAGTACATATTTTTTTAAATTTAGATACGAATGTGAGGGAGTGTGAGATATATATTCAGCACTCGTAACTCACTTTATTTAGCATGCGCAATGTTGGTTCCTTAAGACGCTGCGACGCTGCTGTCACAGTGGATGTCTCGTAAGTCTAGATCCATTCCCGCGCAGTCAATCGCTCGGTCGACACATACTCCCTCCATTCGTACTTCTTTTATATTTTCTTCTAGTTTAGCCTGCGTTTGTATTTCTCTGATTGTAAAACCTAAAGATAGTGACTCCTAAAAATAGTGACAATAAACGTGTTTCTTTTAATAACAAAAGTGATAGTGTCGAACTTTTATTTCCGAGCCCACACTCAAGCTTAAATAATTCTGACACTTGTTTTGTCAGAAGATTTGTTATTTTCAGCGTATGTATATAATAAAAAGGAATAATAGTACTACACTTAGTAAACATAAACATGAGTGACAGATCTATTGATTGACATAAGACACCACTCATATACAAGTCTGGGTCAGACAAGCTTCAAGTAAAAAATAAAAAGCAAAAGAATATTGGAAAAATCATATCTCAAACATGCAAAATGACAGATTTTTTATGCACCAAGGTTAATGATAAGACATCATCGGAATCGTCTTAATCATCTACTCCAGCAAGAGTTAGAAGTGAAATTTCTAAAGCAGACGTACGTAATTAGATTTATTTAAAAACGATTTTTTTTACTTTTACATTTTATGACTAATCTGAGTTAATAATTTTTAAAAAACTTGTTCAAGATACGTTTATCGTTCTAATTTTAATTCAGACGAAATTATATAAACATCAGGTATTAATCATTGTTTTAGTGCTAATGTTTTTTTATTATATTTTCTGTTTAATTTTTGGAAGGTTGATTCACTCAAAGACACGACTAAAGACGGAAAAACTCTGTTGCTATTGATAATGCTGTGGATATCGAAAATCAAAATTTTGATGCTCTTAAAGTAAAGACAATTGTTGAAAAAACAGATTAAAGTTATGAAAGATAATCGAATTCACTCTATCTCTTGGAAACACTCACAACAATGCAAAATGACACAAGTATAGATACAGTAAATGTTGATTGCGACATTTTTTAATGGCCTCAAAACATGACCAAGCATAGAAATTATTGGGTGGAAAAAGGAAGTACGATGATTCAAAACAGCGATTCCAAGATACTTGAATCGAAATCATACACGTAAAAAGACATAACTATCAACAGAAGATGTCAAGTATCCCTATTTGAGAGACAAATTATGAACGTAGATTCCATTAAAAGGACGTGGTAATGTTTTTCTATTCTCACTGGAAGAGTTTATTGTTTTTATAGTAAACTGTTTGATCCTCCACGAACACAACTCACAAATGAGGGCTACTGCGATTGGAAAAATGCTCACACTCGTTTGAGAGAACATGAAAAATGGCCGGCTCATTTGAAAGCCGCTTATAGTTTTATTATGCGAGCTTCCATGACTGGATTAGTAGACATAAGTTTGAACAAAAAACTAGAAGAAGAAAAAAATTACTGGAAAAATGTCTTGAAACGAGTCATTAGCGTTATTATATTTTTAGCTGAGAGAAATTTGCCTTTTAGAGGATATAATAAAGTTTTGGGTGTACCAAATAATAGTAACTTTCTCGGATGCATTGAGTTACTGGCAAAATATGATGATTTTCTAAAAGCACACTTAGTTAAATATCTCTCAGATCTGAATGAGATACTAACACGTCTATTGCTCTTTTAAAATATTTACAATCCTTTATCGAATCGTAACTTAATATTTTTAATCATTATAAAACTTTAGGGAAAGAATTGTCAGGGTACGAGGAGTATGTGGAGAATCAGAAGCATATACAAAAAATTAGTGTACGGCGCTATACACTTGATTACGGGTGCAGCGAAGATGTTCTGCTTAGACACATTAAGAAGTTTTGAATAAACTCTTATCTTCCTGCAATTAATCAACTAGTTATATCATTGACTCAAAGAATTTTAGCTTATGACAAAGCTGAAAGTTATTTTGATTTTTTAAGAAAATTAGACGGTTTATCTTTTATAGAAATTAAAGTGCATGGTTTAAGGGTATTAAAGTTATACAAGGATGAATCAAACAAAAATTTGATGAATGAACTTGTGCAATTTAAAGAAATTAACAAAGAATTTATAATTAAAAATCAAAGAAATGATGATAAAAAATTGTGTGTGGAGGCAAAAATGTATAAATTAACAATCGACAAAGAGTTACAAGAGATTTTTCCAAATTTTTATATCTTGCTTGAAACTTATCTTGTTCTAATGACCACGAACTGTACAGGTGAAAGAGGGCTTACAAAATTTAAATTATTAAAAAATAGATTACGTGTATCCATAAGTCAAGAAAGACTTAATGATCTGTCTCTTATGAGCATCAAAAGTGATTTATGAAAAGAAATCAGCTGTGATGGTAGTAAAGATGATTTTGCAGAAAGAAAATCTCGTAGAGTTTTTTTGTAGTGTATTATTTGTTTTCTTTTTATAGTTTCAGTATTATTATGAGACATAATGTCTATGTATAGGTTTTTTTAAGTAAGCGTCACGTAAAGACTGAGCCAGTGCAAACCAATAAATAAATAAAAAAAAATTTAATCACAACTATTATATTTAATTATTAGAATAAATGCATTCTGTGAAATTAAGTGCTGTGTTATGACAAGTAGAACAATATAGTAAAAGTAAGACGAAGTTCGAATAAGTATGTTTTACATTTCTCAAAAGTTTTAAGATTCTAAATCAGTATTTATTTTTGAAACAAATTATTTATCGTAATATATTTATATATTACTAGCGGCCCCCCATCTCAGCTTCGCCCAAGACTCACCAAATGGAACACCATGTTGTGTTGACATAAAATGTGAGACGTTTTCACTTAAAAACTATACATTTAGTTCTGACACATCTCACAACAAAAATCTTCTTGTTAAGAACATATTTGTTCAGAATGCATACAATTTATTTGGTCGAGTAAAAAGCTGTAGAAAATGTGAAAAAAAAATAATTATGTTGAAAAGTACCGTGCATTCCTTATATCATAAAATAGTCGTTGGCCTTTAAAGGCTGTTGATTTGCAGTTTCTCCCGTATAATCTATGAACAGGGCTATTTTTTAAAGCTGTAAAGATTCAAAGGTCTCAAAAAATTTATAATTACAAATTTTTTTTCTCTTATCTCACAACTTTGAACCAGAGCAACAAAGTTCTGGAGCTTAATCTCTAAGTTTTTTTTCGTAACAAAAATACAAATTCTATCTGTTTAAAAATCAGAAAAATTCAAGATATTACTGCAAGGGTTATAGTAAAAAAATTATCTCTCACTTAATAAATTCTTTCGTTATTTTCTTGACGCCTAAAATTGTATTCATAAGATGCATTTGAAGTTTTCCTTCCAAATCAATTTCTTGTGACTTTTGGCATAGTTAAGACTCTTGTGGGTTCTCAAGGCCATTTTTTTTCAACTTTATAAGGTTGTAATATATTTGTTGGCAAGGTAGTTCGACGTCCGATGATCCTAAAAAGAACCGGTAAGCTTTTTAAGTAAACTCTTTCTTGACTGAAGTTTCCAGCAAACATGATTGCCTCTATACCTCAGGGTGATATTCTCTGGCCTGTTATTACAGTACCACACTGATCAGGAAGAAAATTACGACTTTTGAAGCTTTGGAGCTTTTTCCCAACGTCTCCTGGTATAACGTTGAAGACGTTGCTGTCTAAAGCACCTTGTTTATTTTCAGACTCAGTTGTTTTGGTAATCCAAAGTGGAGGGGTTGGTTCGTAATGTTTGCCCGTTGGAAACTGTTCCGTTGGCTAACGTTTATTATTTTTTCTTTACGTGTTTACTATTACGTTCTCCCAGCGCAGACCTTGGAGAGGATCAGTGATTCTTGATTGAATGCTTAAAGTTGACAGGATAATATAGGGTCGTCGGTCACCGGGGTTCCCAGCCTTGCGACGAACAACTCTGCTCGTTACGTCTGCCAGTGAATGGCGGACTTGGTTTAATAGTGGCTGACTTTACATGGTCTTTTAGTCAACGAATCGTCTCCAGAAATCGTAGTAAAAATGTATTAGTTGACAAGGTAATTTAAACGTAGGTGGTCCTTAAAAAAACCGATGAGATTGATGGTTCAGTATGGAACGTAAATACTTATAACGGCCCTAAAAAGGCCCAGTGGTGAAACTTGCAGCTATTTCTTATTATTATTCTTAGTGATGGAGAGCCAGCTGCGGGTAGCTTGACTTTTATCCTTTGAGTCTCTGTGTACGGAGACCGTACAAGAGGGAGGTACGACGCTGACCAAAGAATATTTCGTCTTCAAGTCATTCATGGTTAACCAACCGTTCATCGTTAGTCAGGAAAGTGGGCCTGGAAAATACCTTCTCTGCAGGCATGTCGTTGAAATGACCACTAAGAAGGAGGCCGTTGTGGCTGCCGATTCTCTGCAGGGCTGTCTTTACTGTCTTGTATTTAAAATAGAAAATTCTCTGACAGCACCAGATCAAATGGTTGAACGGCCACAAAACGGCCAAAGTGTTAAAGCAGGTTGTGCTCTGGCCATACACGTCTTCTGGTATTCCACCGGAGATTTTGACGTCTCAAATGCCCATTTGTCCGTGGCAGTCAGTTATTTTGGCGATCCAGGGTTAAACCCGATTTATTTCACTTGCCCATGAAAGAAGAGTGTCATCGGTAGCCGGAAATTCCAGCTGCACGATAGACTACTCTGTTCTTGGTGTACTGCCAATGATCGACTACGATAATCTTTGACTTGATGGCGCATGTTATAACCACTGTTTACTATCTTTGATTGCGGCTGGCTTTAATTTCACCTAGACGCTACCTAGCAGATCCTACTGAACTAAAGCGCAAAGCTGGCTTATTTTAGAAAAACTTTGAGCTTATTTATCGCTATTGTTATTACCTTTTCTAAGAAAAAAACTATGTAAAAATCATCTCGGAATCGTCAAGAATCAGTATGCAAAATTTAAGCTAAATCGGTTTAGTCGTTTTTGCGGTTAGCAATTACAACGGTTTTAGCAACTTTGCTTTATTTATGAGTAATTTATGTATATAAATATATATATATATATATATACAGCATGATACGTAACGGTGGCATTTCCCGAGAACCGCGTGTAGAGCGATTTTTTCTGACGCGAACCCCGTTGGAATTAATTTTTTAGGGCAAATAGCTTTTAAATGGGAGCCGATTGAAAATACGTTCCAAACTACCCCTAAATGGGGTTGGAAGGCTATAGCGCGCCCGCATTAACTCGCGACGTTGCCACATTGTTATTGGAGCTTAGTCAGTAAGCAGTGAGAACTATATCCATGTGCGCACGCAAGAGCATCAGCTACTGCTGGTAACTTGAAGGTTGAATGTAAAAATTTTTACCTTAAGGTAAATATTGTCTGCTCCTTATGTTGTCAGTTGTTTATCCACGCGCTTACTGTCTTTCTCACTCTCATGTTAGACAAAAACGTCTTTAAATTTTCATACTTAAGTAATGTTACATCAAATAAAAGTAAAATACCATATCAGTAGGGATTTCTCCACTCTACACGATAGTATTTTTATTAAAATAGTCCACCTCTTGGTCAAAAATATTATTGTTAGGTATGTCTTGCTTACGTTCCCGGGTATGTCGTCTGTACGCGATTTAGAACAAGTCCATTCATGAATTGCAATAATCAAAGTATATTACGGTTGATATTGCTCATAAAAATCATTTATTTATTATCCAAATTTACATACTTTAAAAAAATGCTCTACATACTATCTAATTTTTTCAAAAAAATTATAAACATCTATTCAAAAAAATCATAAACTTTAAAGTGTATTGAATAATAATTCAAAAATGTCACGTTAATAAAATGTTTGTTTGATGTACATCTTTGTTTAGTTAAAACTTAACCATCAATATAAACTGACACAATGAGAATAAAAAATAGTTTACAACATACAGAAAATAAATTTAAGTCCCCACCAAGGGCCCGGGAGGTACCCGCCAAGTGCCCGGGAAGTACCCGCCAAGTACCCGGGAAGTGCCCGGGAAGTGCCTGCCAAGTACCCGGGAAGTACCCGCCAAGTGCCCGGGAAGTACCCGCCAAGTGCCCGGGAAGTACCCGCCAAGTGCCCGGGAACTACCCGCCAAGTGCCCAGGAAGTACCCGGGAAGTACCCGAGAAAATGCCCGGGAAGTACCCAAGGAAGTACCCACCAAGTACCCGGGAAGTGCCCAGGAAGTACCCGCCAAGTACCCGAAAAGTACCCGATGAAGTACCCGCCAAGTGCGCGGAAAGTACCCAAGATGTGCCCGGGAAGTACCCGCCAAGCGCCCGGGAACTACCCGGGTACTTGGTGGGCACTTGGCGGATACTTCCCGGGTACTTGGCGGGTACTTTCCGAGCACTTCCTTGGGTACTTCCCGGGTACTTGGCGGGCACTTCCCGGGCACTTGGCGGGTACTTGGCGGGTACTTCCCGGGCATTTCCTCGGGTACTTCCCGGGTACTTCCTGGGCACTTGGCGGGTAGTTCCCGGGCACTTGGCAGGTACTTCCCGGGCACTTCGCGGGTACTTCCCGGGAACTTGGCGGGTACTTCCCCGGCACTTTCCGGGTACTTGGCAGGCTTTTCCTTGGGTACTTCCCGGGTACTTGGCGGGCACTTCCCGGGCACTTGGCGGGTACTTCCCAGGCACTTGGCGGGTACTTCCCGGGCATTTCCATGGGTACTTCCTGGGTAGTTCCCGGGCACTTGGCGGGTACTTCCCGGGCACTTGGCGGGTACTTCCCGGGCACTTCCCGGGTACTCGGTGGGCACTTCCCGGGCACTTGGCGGGTACCTCCCGGGCCCTTGGTGGGGACTTAAATTTATTTTCTGTATGTTGTAAACTATTTTTTATACTCATTGTGTCAGTTTATATTGATGGTTGAGTTTTAACTGAATAAAGATGTACATCAAACAAACATTTCATTAACGTGACATTTTTAAATTATTATTTAATACACTCTAAAGTTTATGATTTTTTTGAATAGATGTTTATAATTTTTTTGAAAAAATTAGATAGTATGTAGAGCATTTTTTTAAAGTATGTAAATTTGGATGATAAATAAATGATTTTTATGAGCAATATCAACCGTAATATACTTTGATTATTGCAATTTATAAATGGACTCGTTCTAAATCGCGTACAGACGACATACCCGGGAACGTAAGCAAGACATACCTACCAATAATATTTTTGACCAAGAGGTGGACTATTTTAATAAAAATAATATCGTGTAGAGTGGAGAAATCCCTACTGATATGGTATTTTACTTTTATTTGATGTAACATTACTTAAGTATAAAAATTTAAAGACGTTTTTGTCTAACATGAGAGTGAGAAAGACAGTAAGCGCGTGGATAAACAACTGACAACATAAGGAGCAGACAATATTTACCTTAAGGTAAAAATTTTTACATCCATACTTCAAGTTACCAGCAGTAGCTGACGCTCTTGCGTGCGCACATGGATATAGTTCTCACTGCTTACCGACTAAGCTCCAATAACAATGTGGCAACGTCGCGAGTTCATGCGGGCGCGCTATAGCCTTCCAACCCCATTTAGGGGTAGTTTGGAACGTATTTTCAATCGGCTCCTATTTAAAAGCTATTTGCCCTAAAAAATTAATTCCAACGGGGTTCGCGTCAGAAAAAATCGCTCTACACGCGGTTCTCGGGAAATTCCACCGTTACATATCATGCTGTATATATATATTATATTAAAGTGCATTTCACCTCGTGGGACTTCTGTACACTTATATATGTATATATATATATATATATATATATATATATATATATATATATATATATATATATATATTTATATTTGTTATATTGCATATATGTATGGGCCCCCACTAAAGTGAGCCTAGAGCTCTTTATTAAGTTAGTTCAGCGCTGTTATGCACCCAGTGAATTTTAAACTTATTTAAAAAAGATAATACGCTATGCATAAGCTAACAAAATTTTCAAATGGATCCACAAGTTTTATTTTGATAAAATAAAAAAGAAGCAGTCAAGTATGCATAAAATCGTATTTGCTGTGAGGATTAAGACCAGCAGCGCTCCAGTTGATTTTTCCTAAGAGCTGAACGTCTTGGGAGTCAATTGTTGTGCCGTGATACGTACGGACTTGGTGACATAAATATTTATTGCAACTAATTGAGAGCTCGTGGGACTCTGCACTTTGGATATATGAAAGTTAGTGCAATAAGTTATTTATGAAAAATTTATTAATTGGCTGACAGTAACTCTAGCATGTCTTTGCTTTAGTTACAAAAAGCAAAGTGTATACTGTGTACAGTCGTCGCCGTCGTCGTCGGCACAGCGGCTGCAGTCGACAACCACACAAAGAGACACACACGTATATACACATGTGTATACCCATAACCTTTTTGTGTAATCGTCCTTCATATTTATTAGTGATACACAGTACTGTGATAAATTAAAAAAATTTTTATAGATGATTTATTACACAAAATTTTATATATTATAAGCTCAGAGTACCACGAGCTCTCAATTGATTGCAATGAATATTTATGTCACCGAGTCCATATGTATCACGGCACAACAATCTGCTCATGATACGTTCAGGTCTTGGAAAAAATCTGCTGGAGCGCTCCTCGCGATTCGCGATCCTCTTACCCCTCTGAATATTAACCCTGAAAACTATAGTGAACGTCTTAAAGTAATAAAATCACGTTAGCACTGAATGAAATAGTTTAGAAGAATAAATTGAATTAAAAATCAATCAATGTATTAATAGAACCTTGTATTAAAATACATCATTAATTGAAGAAAAAAATAAAAAAATTATTGACTGCTTAAAATTTGTTTCAAAATTTATAAAAAAATGAAATACAATAGAAAAAATCGTTTGTTGATTTATTTTGAAAGTAACAAATCAATAAAAGTTAGGTGAATATACATTTATATGCAAAAAGCAGCTACTAAAAAGTATTTATTTCTGATTTTCAAAAAAAATTATGGGATATTTTTTTTTTTAATAGCTAATGGAATTAATAATTTATTAAATAACTAATAAAAATTTAGAGTCATACCTAAAGAATTAATCAAAAGTAAATGAATATTAAAACTGAAGATAAGTTACAAACAACATTATAACAAAGACAAAGAAGTAAATCTATAACAGGGATCGCTCGTAGCAAAATGGATAGGGTACTTTGCAAGTGTGCAAAAATTCAGTAGTTTGATTCAAGAAAAAAAATTTTTTTTTCTTTTTTTTAAGGAGAATCTGGTGTAGAGTAAAGAATCAGAATATTAAACTCTGTTTTTTGCATATGTACTTTAGTGGTGTGGTGTAGCACAGTGGGGTTGGCAAGATACAATAAAAAATTTCCTTTCGTTATAAGTTTTCTCAAGGTCACCAATATAAAATCGTCAGTTGTTAAATTCTAACTTTTCAATTTCATACATTAAATAAAACGACTCTTCTTTTAAGGAAGAGTAGCAGGGGGTCGGTGCGTAGACTGTGCAAGAGGGGGTGGAGCCTTACGAGCATACATATTCTTTAAAAAAATGGAATTTCACGTAGTTAAAATAAAATGTACAGCAATCAAATTTTTCCATATTATACAGGCTGTTGAGGGTAGCAGGAGGTGGCAGCATGTGGGTGCGGGGATAGTGTGGAAAGCCCCGATCTAACATCTGTATAAGATCAGAATATATATATATATATATATATATATATATATATATATATATATATACGTTCCTACAACGAGTTTATGATTCTGCATCAACCATTATTCAAGCACAAATTACTTAGCCCCTTACCATTCCTTCAGCGTTATAAGATAAATAAAAGTATTTAATTTTTTAAATTTAATTACTAACAACATATATATTTAATGAAAAACAACTTATTCAACGAAAACACGAATTTTAGCAAATGTACTTATTATTAGTCCATACATTATATAAAGATTTTTTCAAATTTACTTATGCCCATATTGAATGAAGCAATAATGATGTGCTTTACGAAGTAAATAAATAATGTAAAACGTTTTTTGGCTAATACTTTTACTTAGAAATTTGATACTAAATATTATAAGACGTGTAACGTAACCTTGCTAAACCTGCTTTTAAATTTCTTTTTTTTGACCACTACGATACAGTTCTTTAAAGATAATTATTTTTATCATAAAGTTCATGTACACTTTTTAGTAAAAAATATTTCTCATTCATTTTATTAATAGTTATACTTTGAACGTCGGATAGTATTATGAGAGTAAGAATTAACGTATTATATTGCAGCCCCTTGGCTGCCCTCACAAATTGAGAAAAATTCTGTAGATTTGTCCGTCGTTAAAATCCAATAAAACTCTCTGTTTTTTCGTGACTCATTACTCACCCTCATCTATTTTAAGTGCCTTCTACAACTTATCTACATCTCCCCCTGCACTATATTCAGAATACTTGCTGCCCTTATAGTACCCCCGCAAAAATAAGAAAATTTAATAGATGTGTTTGTTATTTTAACCCAATGTAATTGTCATGTCTTTCTACTGACTTGACTCTGTTTTTTATTAATCTTTGAAACTACTGTTGTCCTAAGCTGTGTATATTTTTATGTTCCTTGTATTCAATTTATTAACTCATACAAACTTTAATAAGTATTTAATCAGAGGTACGTTAGCTTTGTTTTGTTATTATTATTTTTTGTACGTTGACTTTTTAATAATCACTTACGTGTCATCTTACGTCATGATATTTATTAAAAATTAAAACTGTAAGAATAACTAGTAAAAGCTACGGTAGTCATCGCCAGTAGTCCTACGAAATTACGAAGAGACAGAATACCCCGATATCTGATTTTAAGAAAAGGAATGGCAACAGTCGAATAATATAGTAATCTGTTCACATATTATAATTTTGTTTAGTTACAATAGTTTATTTAAATTGCTGTGTACTTCTGAGTTATATGTTTGTTTTTTTCGAAAAACCCATTTGCCTCCAACCTAATGCTTTACATGTTTACATCTTAAGGTAGAAAATCCGTGGACCAAGTTATTCAAGCGAGTAAAGTGCGTCATTCACCGTATTTTGACAGTCTTATAGGTTATGGCTGTTTGCTTTAGTTAGCTGAAAAATTGAAATCAATAAACTGATTTTTTTTTTGTGCAGTCACCCCATAAATTAAAAAGACTAAAATAAAGTACAAATTTTGAACATTCGTACAGTATTTTTATAAAAATAGTTTGATTAGTTACGTATATCTTTAAGGCTATTATTGATGTACTTTATTACAGCCCATGTTAAAAAACGTATTTTCAACTCAACTATCTTAAAAATCAGTACCAATACCTTATTTTAAAAAAAATTTTTATAACATGAAAAAATTCAATGTTTAACATTTTACAAATTCAAAAAAAGTTTGATTTGTTAGTGACGACAGATTTTCTACCTTAAAAAAATAATTTTTCTAAATAAAAATTTTAATATTTTTCAACATAATTGTAACATTATAAAGTATTAAATAATATTAATATAATACATACGATTCTTTCTTCCCACACGTCGATATCACTAAAAAATTTTTCCTAAACAACATTTTCTACTTCCGAATTATTTTCATATTCAATTTGCACGAGGATCCCCTTTTCAGTCTTGCATCTCAATAAGAATACGGATAATTTGTTATGAGTAGAAACATTTCAAAATATAATGTAATCCTTTTTTTTCCAACTCGTAATATATAATAATTTTTATAAAAAATAGATAGAAAACAACACTAAGACATAATTTATGGTTTAGCGGTCACGATACGTTGAAGTGCTACTGTCAAGATTAGATTTTTGAATGAAATACAAAAATTCATTGTAGTTCATCGTTGAAACTAATATTATTATCTTGATAGTTATAATTAATTTAACGGGCAAGTCAACATGAGTTAACTGTACATTTATGTTTTTGCACTATTTTAATAAATAAGTAGATTTGTTAAGCTCTTAACATTTACGTATAGCACTTGAATTATAACTGATGAGGGGTGACATGCAAAGAGCGCAGGAAGTCGTACTACTATGTATAATATACTTACAAAGACATTCTAATTTTACAAGAGACATTATTCATACACAAATCTTTCAACTAATGTTCACTTTTTCAAACTTATGAGATAAATAAAAAGCTTTGAAGTTTAATCGAAGCGAGATAGATAAGATTTAATTCCTTGCATCAAAAAATAAGTATTGAGGTACAAAAATGTATATAACACGGATTTATACAAACAATCGTAATAATTTAAAAAATTATAAAATTATACATTCTACATATTCTACTTATAAATTACTTTGTTTTCTATTTTTTACGTGTTAAAATAGTAATTATCACGGGTCCAAGACCTATATTTTTATTATCAGTTTGAACATTAGTAGAAATTAGTATTAAGCACGGGTAAAATTTTATATTTAATTACAAACAATCATAGAAAATAAATCAAATGAAGAATTACAACTTTACAATGGAAAAAAGCTGTATATCTATGGCTTTTCTTAATCTTAATCAGTTAGAGTGGATTATTTTACTTTTATGGCAGCCAAAATTAAAAAAAATGTTTATTTGTCGGATACAATTTTAACAAATGTTAATCGTTCCTATATAATGTCTTATCAAATGCTTGAGTAGTAGTTTGTACATGTATTCATACATAAATCATAGCAAACATGAAAGTACTTAGAATGCGAAAATTACATGTAACATAAGTAGTATGTATAAGTATATGTGTTTTGTGCACGCGTGTGCTTAAGTACTTAATATTAATAAAATTTTAACTATTTTAATATCAAATGTTTAAAGACCTATTAAAATTAAGTGCAATTTAAGTTTCTTAGCTTCTGTTATATCAAGATTAAAAACATTTAAGTTGGAAGTTTCACTTCTGCCGGGGGTTCCGAGACTCATACCTGGTTTTTTTAGTATTGCTCATATAAAACTTGAGAAACGTGTATGGCATTGAGTTTTATTGGCCTTTTTTCGTGAGATACATCGATGAATATCCATTGTTCTTCCAATACTACTAGTGACGGATTACACTTTTTCAGGCGGTCTGAAATAGGTTCAAATGCCTGTTGAAACGAAACTTAATCAACTAAATGAAAATTTGTAGAATTTAGTGCCATAATATCTGATATAAGAGTTTAGAGGCATGATTATTTTAAACTTGAGCTTTACCTCAAAATACTATAATTAAAATAGAACTGTTATTGTTAGCATCTAGGTTATACCATTGTTAAGGCTACGACTCTTGTACTTTTATGACAACGACGACGGCGATGATTATGGCGGTAATAACAGTTTTGGTAATAAGGTTCATGGTAATGAAGTTGTAAATAATGATGATAATAATTAATATAATAATATAGACGACAAATTGATAATTGTGAGAATGCTCATAATAATGATGAGAATTGTAATAATGCTGCTGTTGATGTTCATAATGCATATAAAATGAATAATAGTTATGTTTGCGACGATGAAAATTAAGCTGATGACGATGAATAAGATTATGATAATGATGATAATGATGACCATTCTAGTAGTAATAATATCACATGGATAGTAAAAATTTTTGTATAGTCTTTGAATACAAAATCTTATAATTGTGTAAATTGGGGTTGAGGCTTCTTTTTTTTTGTGAGTACTAGAAGGTATACTTATAAGCGCTTACTTAGACCTTGACTCTTTTTATTAAGCGTTATCTAGACCTTTGGACTCTAACAAACGTGCGTATAAAAATATTTTTTTTAAATTATTCTTCTAACTTATCTTTAGGACAAGGTTTCAATGAATGCTAGAATACTTCTGTACTTTTTTATCTACATTTTCTGCTATATTTATGCTTATATTTTGGCACGCTTTTTTATGTTACATGGTGTTACTAGACAGTGTGTGTTATCGTTGTATATGAGCGTGTGGTGATTTTGTTAACTTCATAGAAGTAATGGGCCACAAGCCTAATAACAAATTAAATTACAAAATCGTGTTGTTGAGCACAGGAGATTTAATAATGTTTATAAGAGTGTATCTTAGAACTTATTTTAGATAAATTAAGATGCATGATATGAATATAAATATTTATGTGTTACAAAACTACATGCAGAAATATATAAAAGTATTTAAATGAATTGTAATAGAAGCTGTATAAAAACAAAAAGATCAGATGGCTGCTGATTAATAGTGTAGTTTTGGGTGGATGTATAAGCTAGCTGACTATTAGATGAATGTAAACTAAGAAATAACTAAATAAATACTTTGAACTCAACATTAGAATGAAGTAATAGAAAAGTGGAAGAGTGGTAAGATAGGTGTAATTCAGCTGTTGCTTTAAGAGTATGATTTGAGGGAAATTGTTCTTAAACTTATATATTCCATATGTTTCAGTCAAATTTTTGATAGTGGAGTTGAATAAACGTCTGATGCAGAGTACATGGAATTGGAAAGAATAATTCGTAGAATAGATTTGTTTTATAGTGTCTTAGGCATTTCAAAGTTTGTGTTGGGTATTTTTTATAGAGAAAAGTGCAAGCAGATCAGGGTATTTGTAAAAGTAATGGGTAAGTCAGAAAATAGAAATTGCATCGTTGTAAATATGTAAATTCTTATTGGTAAGAAGTAAGTTATTAGATAGATAAGTAGAATAATTATAGTAAGCGTACACTATGGGAGAATCTTTCTTGTGAGAGGCAAGTCTAATAGTACAGTGAGGTATACTGTTAAATTGGGAAAAATTTTGATGAGTGTATGAGGACCAGATAATCGATCCATGAATTAAATACGCAAGTATTCCTGTTTTAATCAAGTGTATGATGGAATCTACTAATAAGAAATCACTAGTGGTTCTTTGTATAAAGCTCAGAAGCTTGTAGCATTTGAAAATAACTTTACTAATATGGTCTTTGAAGGACTATAAGGAGTCAAGATTTCTATCCAGATCAGTTAGTGAATCGACCCGTTTTAGTTCGTTATTAAGTGAGTGATTATAGTGTGATGTGATTTGGCTTTCATTAACTAGTTAAACCTTGCACTTATGTCCATGAACCGAGAATATGCTATTGGAGCACCACAAATTTCCATTTAAGACATCTGACTGTAGAAGTAGAGAGTCTGAATTTGAAGAAATACGTCTAAAAATTTCTATATCGTCTGCGTAGATAAGGCAAAATGATTTAGTGGATAGTGCTGAAGAGAGGCAGTTTATGACTTATGTAAATAATAGTGGACCAATTTTCAAGCTTTGTGGTAACTGTTTTATTTACTGTAAACTTATGCTAAAATATGCCGTAAAATTTATTGTTCTTTTAATTGCTATGCAAAATTGCTGGGACTCTTAAATGACTGTTACTTATTTAAATTTACTTGCTTATCTTTTGTACATCACGTTACTTACATTGAAACAATACTCTAGAGACTTTCATTAATTCATACATTTATATATTTATACTTCAAAGAGATTTATACTATGTAATCTACTCTACTGTTGTTATCTGCAGAGTATTAAATGTACTATTTTTATCTAATCGAATAATACTTGCTTTTAAATCTTCTTGAATCTCGCATAAGAGTTTACCTATATATATATATATATATATATGTGTATATAATTGTATATACATACCATTCGCTGCGTAGCACAGCACAGTTAGTCTGAGCAAGCACCGCTCCTGAGCAGAACGCTTCACTCAGTCAGTAAACACCAATTGATTGTAAATCAATGCCGCTTTTAATTTGAACTTTCAAATATTTTGCTTATCATTTTGCAAAATCTGATTTTGACAAGGTCTGGGCTTAGCTTGCGACGGAAACGGTCCTTCCACGAATAGTACTCTAAAGGTGGCTAAAAACTTATTTAATAAGGTACCGAGAGGCCATTTCTCAAAGTTCAGCCATGCCTAGCTCATATCTTTAATAAGCTCTACTCGTGGTCTAAAGTCAAAGATTCCCACGAAGGAATGTTTGATAGCTTTTTTTTTACAAGAATCACAGTCAGATAAAACCAGTTCTTACTGATTTTAAGCAGGACCTAGCTCACACCCCTGCAAGTTTGATTCGTGATTTAAAATCAAAAATTCCCGCGTGGTGATCTTTCATAGCGGGTATCTTTATAAGAAACACCGTCAAATAAGATTTTTAGCATTGCCCAGCTGATATAGTTGATGAGCTTTACTCAAAACTCATTGTAAAAGTTTCCTGGGCAAAGATCTTTAATAGCTCGTAACTTTGCGATGAACACTTTAGTAAGATCGACTCATGGTTTAAAGTCAAGGTTTCCCGCACGGGGATCTTTGATAGCGTGTTTTTTTTGCGAGAAACGCTGTCTGATAACATCGTCAGCATTTTTTAGCTGATAACTGCCATAAGCTTGCCTCATCGTCAAGGTTTCCTGTGCAGCAACGTTTCATAACTTTTTTCACACTGCCATCGTAGCTTAATTAATTTTCCAGCGTGCTGTTCTGAGCAAAGCCCAAGCCAATTTATCTCAGAATTAACTATTTCGTAAGTTAGTAAAAGTGAACAATCTCAATAATAGTTTTTTAACAAACAGTTTTCCTCAAACTTCGTTGCCCTAGAAACAATACAATGGATTTTTGATTGTCAGAAATAAGAACATGAATGAATATACTTTTTTTTAATTTTCTTTCTCTGTTTTTTACCTACTCGTGAATAAATATAGCGCACAAAAGACTTTGGTTAATGGAAATTTAGTTATAAGACTCCTTTGGAGAAAATAAAATCCATCATGGTACTATAATGGTTTTTGCTTTTGGTATCAAGAGGAATATTAAAAAAAAAAATCAAAAAATTAAAAAATGACAAAGTATGAAGTCCCAGGTCCACTCCATGTCAACACACATTTATTTATAGAATTATACAAAAATACTATCTAAAGAACAATTTGTAGTTTATAAAAAAATTACTACACTAGCCACCATAAAATTATAAACAACAATTTGGTTGTAACGGGGTAATCGAGTTGTAAGTTCCCGTCCTAGTCAGGAATGCATAACTTCCCAGCCTGAAATCAGGCCGGAAATGCGAACTTCCCGTCAGGGTATGATGAAAATTTCTTGTATGAAATAGGTATAATGTATGAGTAAAAAATACTACTTTTTAATGTGCTAATTTAAAAATACTTTACGGAATAAATTCATGTTCGAGAGAAATTGCAATACTTATTAACAAAATAAAACTATGGAAGAAGAAAAAAATTTTTTTTATTAAGGTTCTATTACATAGATATTTCTCGGCTTGAAAGTGAAATCAACACCCAAAAAAATTTCATCAGTTGTTAAATATACAATACTGTTGAAATAAACGCTTTTAAAAGATCATTGCCCATAAGATTTTGTGTATTCCTCTTGTAAGTTAGCATCAACAACTTTTCCCCTGCAGGTGGCGTTTTTTCAAATTGCTATACAGAGCGAATAGAAATAGTAGAAACAAAAATTCGTAGTAGAAGAGAAACAGAAAATTTAGTAGTTGTAGTAGCAGTAGATGTCCTATACTACCTGAAAAAATAATTATTTCAAAAATTGGAGTACTGTTTTATCAAAAAAAAAAAAAATTGTTAAATTATTTGAATACAATTCTAATTTAAATTTAATAATGATTATAAAAAATTGTAGTGACAAGATTTGAAACTTTCTTAACGAATCTGTATAGTATTTTTAATCATATTTCTTAAGTATATGGAACAAATTTTTTTACATAAGAATTCAATGTTTAGAATTAAAGGATTTTTAATTGAAAAAAATTTTAAATACAATAATACTACTTTAATACATACAAAATGTGGTCTAAGGGTACGTAAATGATTTCTGTAAGGTATTTTAAGAATTCCTTCCCGTAGCTTACACGTACACATCAATTTAAAAAGTCGCTAACTATAGTGATACGTGAAAAACAATGAGTTCGCGCATGAATACACGCATCAATGCAAACACTCAAATTATCTTACAGTTTTGGATAAGTTGATAATGAAATTAAAAACCTTAAAATATGGAATAAAAATTGGTATTCGTGCAAACAAGTGATAGAAACATATAGCTTAACAGTACGTTAGTTTTTAAAAAAGAAACATTTCTTTCTTAACGAAGAAGCGGTGTCGATATTATAATACTAGAAAAAAATACTGGTATCACGATTACTTATTGTCCCCAGAAAATACGTATGATTTACTTAAATAGCAGTAACTTTAACATAACATTAGTTAAAACTATTAGTATTTAAAATACCTTATCCTAAGTATTGCAATTAGATTCATCAAAATTAGTTTCATAGAATTTTTTAATAAAAATACTACAAATTATGAAAAAAAATAGAGTTTTACACTTGTCACTTTGATTTTACTTAATCTTTGTTTTATTTTAATTTGACTGTAGTTTACATCGTAACTTATTCTTTCTTGAAACACTGTATTTTAATTTATTAAATGATAAAATGACTGTGTTTATGTTTACTGCTACATCTACTTCTACTAATTACTAGTACTTCTGCTGTTACTGCAACTAGTACTAGAACTGTATTTGCTTTCGTATGAGAAGAAAGGGTGTTACGCTAGTCAGCTGCAGATAAAATTGACCCATAAAATATAACTGCATGATAAGTAGTACGGCTATGCGTACATCGTTTATTGCTGAAAAAAATTCACTAATAGTTCTATTACTACTACTGCTACTACTTCTTACGCTGAATAATGAATCTTATTCGTTTCAACTACACTTACTTAGTGTAATTAGTTTGGCTACTATAATACTCAAGTTTTGCGTTTAATTATTTTTAGATATAGTTTTTCGAAATTTTCATTCTTATAAATTTGAAATTCAAAACCACAAACCTAAGAGGATTGTGCTGTATTCGTTGATACGATTGGTTTTTTTAAAACCATTATTATTTTGGTTGCTATCTTTTTCTTGCCTCTAATTTTATCGTTATTACTACTCGGGAATTGTTATTATTATTAGTATCATTATTATTGTTAGTAAGTATGATTTATGTTGTTATTTTTACCAGTATCACTATAGTTTCTATCATTTTTATTATTGTTTTAACAAATACTAAATAATTGTTGCACTGCAGTTGCAAGTTTCTACAAATTAGAACTAGTTTTTATGATTAACGAACATTTAAATTACATCTTTGATCCTGTGTCAATAGCTACACATTAAGCATGTATGCATCTTTATCCTATTACTCTTTTTAATATAACTTACAATGGCCTTACTATGTTTGTAATCTAATTTTTTTTTTTCAAATGTTAATACTGTAATTTAAATTGTAAGGCTTTAGGATGGGAACGGTTAAGACTGTTGAGAGTTGGCAACTGAAATCAGAGATGTAAGGTACTACCAGCTTCAAGCTACCAGTGGCTGTGGCAGAGTGTTTATCTTCTGCCTAAAGGGGTAGGGTTCAACCTCCATTCCACGCACTCGTAGCACCTCTGTGTGGCTTTGTTTCCACATGCTCGATCATCACTGTGATAGCTTTGGATTCTTCGGTGTTAAGCATGCCGTCACAGTCTGTAATAAAAAAAGTACAAAATTAAATACGGTTAACGGGGTCATTATCACGGTTGTTTTAATTATTGCGGTACTCTCGAATAATGCGTATATTTTAATTGTACTGATGAGTTATGGCTAGTGAACACTTGAAATCATTAAATCAAGTTATATAGTACCTAATACATTGAACTTCAGTTCCTAAATAGTCTTAAAAACTTTACATTTGTGTAACAAAAAATCACATCCGCAATAACTGGTGCACACATAACCTCTTTCACTATGATAGTATTATTGTGGATACTCGGTTGATTTAGTATTGAAATTGACCACAATAATACGTTCACAATAATACATACAGGCCCGCAATAATACCAACATTGACAACTGAGCTTTAAAACCTCTTTTTAAACGATATTTATGAGTTTATACATTTATAAAAGTGGAATTCAATAGTTTTTGAGTCCAACATTAATAAAAAAATTAAAAATCACAACGATTTGACACACTTAATTTCTTAGATAATCGTTTAAAGCCAATCACTAAAAAAAACCCGCGATTATACCCCCATTTACCCTACTCAAAAACAAGCATGTAATGTGGCATAACGAAGTCCAATAAGGTATCCAAAAGCTAAATAAATAACAGGACAAGACAAGGCTACTAACTTAAATTTTGCATCCTCGGAAAAATATTCTGGCTGGCACTCCTGCGAGTGCATGTTTGCGTCAATGTCTTTGCAAAGCCACAAAAGATGGCTCTGGAATCTTGTTTTACACTCACACTTTGTAGACAAGTTGTATACAACATATGTGCAAGAGGTTATATGACTGACACACATACGTCTATCGCATACCTCCTGCACTAGTATGGTGATATTCTTATATCAATTACAATTAGGATAATGCAAAACGCGACTGATGTTTTTATTATTACGACGACTTGGACAAAAAAAGGCCTGTTCAGACTTCTCCATGTTATTATAAATGAAGAAATCTGAGTTGGTCTTTTTTTCGTCCAGGCCGTCGTAACTTACTAATGTGTCTTATCGATAAGACATATTTCAATGTCAATTCTGTTGGAAATTCATTTCTACGACGTTTACTTAACACGTCTTTAGAAATTAAACGAAAAATCTCCATTAACTTTGTACAACAGGAGATTAAAATTTTGAGCCAGAAATAATCGTCAGACAAGATTTTTTCTGTACTGGCCAAGTAATGAATCTTACTCCTGTATCAATTATATCATATAGGATTAAAAGTTTTATTACTTAAATGCTTTGTCAAATTTTTTTGGAATTTTAGCAGGACTATTTACAAAATTATTCATAATTAGAAAAAAAGCGTTAAAAGGGGCACAGTTCGCCACCTGCAGGAGAGAACACTGCGCCACCTGCAGAAGGGCACAGTTCGTCACTAGCAGCCACAGCAGAAGCAAAGCGACAGTCATAATCTCAGCCTGATAGGTTAGGATTCTGTTTTGTTGACAATGGTGCGGAAGTACAAAAAAAAAGTGAAAGCACACAGCTGAACAGATGGGGACATAGAATTAGCTCTTAAAAGTATTTGCGATGGAAAATCTATTAAAGGTACTGCCCAGGAGTTTGGAATTCCGAGGACGACGCTCCAGTATGAATTTATAAAGCATGAAAATGCAAGCACAACAAAACAACAGACAAGTAATTTTATGTTTTGATTGTGATTTTTGTGTAAGTTGGCGATTTTTCAAATTTTTAAACTGATATGTTGATTATTACTTGATAACTTAACAGGCAAAGGCTTTCAGATGATTTTTCCTGCAGAGCAAGAAAAAGCTTTATCTCAATACATCCTAGAATTGGAAAATAAAATGATGAGACTGACGTCGACAGATGTAAGACAACTAGCTTTTGATCTTGCTACTAAGCTGAATGTAAATCACACATTTCATACAAAAAAACGTAATTTTTTTATTACATGAAAATAGTATTCTTGAGTTAAAATATTTTCATTTTTATTTTATAGGGCTTGCTGGCAAAGACTGGCTCATGAGCTTTATGAAGCGACATGAATTATTGCTTAGAAAAAGTGATCATACATCAACAGCAAGAGCCAATGGCTTCAACAAAGAAGCTGCTGACGAGTTTTTTTCTCTTTTTGATGGCGTTCTACAGCAGTAGAGGTTTGAGCCATAAGACATCTATAATGTAGATGAAACTGGCATATTAATTGTTCCAAAATCAAGCTCTACAGTTGTAGCCAAAAAAGGCAGGCGCTAAGTAGGGGGTCTAATAGCTGCTGAAAGAGGAGAAACAGTCACAGCTGAAATTTGCATTTCGGCTGCTGGTGTTTTCATGCCGCCTATGTTGATTTTCCCTAGGGTTAAATTCAACATCGATTTTTTAGAAGGAAAGCCACCTGGAGCTTGGGCTGAATTCCACAAGAGCGGATGGATCCAGTTGGATATTTTCACTAGGTGGTTTACGAAATTCGCGGAATTCTCCGGAGCTTCAAAAAAAAAAAACAGTTCTTCTGCTATTAGATGGTCACAGTACTCATGTAAAAAATTTACAAGTTCTTGAACTTGCAAGAGACAATGGTATTGTGATACTGTGTTTCCCGCCACATTGTACACACAAACTGCAACCACTTGATGTGGGTTGTATAAAGCCTATCAGTCATTTTTACACTCAGGAAGTGACATCTTTTCTCCGTCAAGGTGAACGAGTCACACTGAGAAGTGTTTTTTATGTTTTTGATAAAGCTTTCTTAAAAGCTGCCAAAGCTGAGACTACTGTTAACGCATTCAGAAAAACTGGAATCTGTCCATACAACCCTGATGTGTTTTCATCAGATTTTGATAATTTACAGGGGAATTCATCTTCTGTTAGTTTACATGCAAGCTCTAATTCCAGCATTCTTGGTATGAATAAGCAATTTATGTAATTTAAAAATTTTTCGTCATAACTTTTTTTTTTTTTTTTTAGAGTCATCAGATATGGTAGTAGAATGTTCAAACATCATAAAAAACATTGTTCACCCAGAGATAGAGAAAAATCCGTCAAGACCAACGAACAATGATTCAGTGTATTCTCAACAACATGATGTTATTAACAGCGAAAGAAATTCTTTCAGTGCGTCAGAACTTTTAATTGCAATACCTGTCTCTACCTTGCGAAATACAATTAATTTATTGGTATGTATTACACTTACTACATAAAAATAAAAAATAACTCTACATTAGGTATCAATCATAATTTTTTTTTTTAGAGTTCTTACTTGCCACAAGATTCTCAACCATGTCATTCATTAAGCCTGAATGATAATCAAATTGATAAGGAAGTCGTTGACACCCTATTTGCAAAGAATTTTACCAGTATACAATCATTAAATGGAAATGATGCTGTGAATTCTGCGGGTCATTGTACGAGTCCTACCAATATATTGATAGATATCACAACAAATTCAAACGAAAAAACGGTAAATATATCTAAAAATAGCTTAACGATAATCAATGAAAATAAAACAAAAGATAGAAGAGGTAAAGCCACCGTTCTCACATCTGATGAATACACAACAAATTTAATTTCTAAAAAAATAAAAACAACAAAAAAAATGCCTTCGAATAAGAAGACTAAGCCTAGGATAAAATCTAATATTCGTCTTGAACCACCTCTATCTTCGCATATTGTTTCATCACTGAAACGAAAAATGGAAAATGGCACTCCAACACTGGCTAAGCATATAAAAGTGTCAAACAAGTATGAATCAATTATTGATTCTCTCACTTCAGAGACGACCTCATTTTTGGAGAACCCAGATGACAATATTTTCGAAGCTTGTGATTCAGTGTTAGCTGAAGATATAAATAATAAGAGATCTCTTTTCCACAAAGAAAATATACAGATACACAATGATGTCTTATCACTCACTAATCCAAAAAATTTTTAATAAGAATTAAACTTGCAGTCTATTATAATTTCAACTTTATTTTTATAATATAATTAATCTAATTTCTTATTTTAATAATCTTTTTAGAAGTCTTTAGTCAAAGCTATAAATACAATTGAAGAAGAAATACACAATTATAAATTTTGTAAATCGTCGAAAATTAGTCAAAAAATTAGTTATGTTGTATATCTGAAATAGGGCAATGTTATATTTATTTGTATTTTTTATATGACAGAAAATTAGTAAATGTTCTTTAATAATTAAAGTAAGTGTACTGATGTACTATTGGTAAGCTGTGATATAGGAATGATTAAACTATAATAAAAATAAATCTTGTTCACAACAAAGTATACATTTTTTCATTTCGATTTCATTAAAATGTTTTAAATTTAAAAAGCTTAACTATTTCTAATGCACTGCATGCATGAAAAAAAAAAGTATTTTTGAGCAGATAGTTTGGCGCTTTGGGCAAATTTTAAATCGTGTTTCTTGTTCCTAAAGACATCTGTGCCCCACCCTAAGGGTGCCTGTACATGGAAGACCTGCTGTTTGGCAACTTCCCGTCAAAGCTCTGTGGCGGTACTATTTAAATTGAAAAGCTGTAATTTTGGTACTAAAATTAAGCATTTTAATGGTTATCAGTGGACAGTTATTTTTTTAAATTTCTTTCACAACGCTAAAAAAACAAATATGCCGCTTACATCATCTAACCTCAAACATTTGATTTTAGTTTTAATTAAAAAGAAAAATACTATGAACCAAGACACTTTAATCAATAGTAAAATTAAACGACTTTACATCATTTTTTGAGCATAAATTTGAATTTTGAAATTTCGCGCGCAGCACCAACTTCTAACTAGTACTTGATAGTACCACCTATCGCTCGCCAGGTAGCGACCAAAATCGCAAGTAAGAAAGCGACGTAAAGTATATTAGAAGGACTGTGTGACGACTGATAGATATCGATCCGAGTTATGCAAATACGTGTAATGCATACCTCCGAAGCCACTCAAATTGCTTAAAGTACATATTCAATAAATATCACTGTACCAATATAAGAAAATTTTTTACAACTTCTTTTTCCTCAAAAGCCTCTTCCTAATTCCTATCTTCGGTTCTGGGTGCTCATGACCTCCCCCCTTGTAACTCAGGAGTGGAGACAGTTGACCCCGGGCCAACAAATCGACGATTGTATCACCCAGGGATATGCAGTTGTCACCTCCATTGAGTTCCAACCCAGGAAGGCAACTCGAGACGTGGAGATCCAGTTTCCGGAGGATTTCTATGAAGGTATAACCCTTCCTTCCATCGGTCAGCACAGAAGTGAACCCACTCAGAGGATTCGGACCACCCCGCTAAAGCCGAGCACCTTTGTTCCTCGACGACCACCTCTACCCAGTACACCCTCGCCTGCTACAAGACCAGAGGTGGTGGCGGATTCCAAACCACTTATCTTGGAGTGTCGTCCAGGTATTACCCCCACTTCAAAACCCCGAGACCTCTAGATCTAGAGACGATCATCGAGGCGAGTCCAAGAGACCTTGGCGAGGGTAGGGGAGATGGTGACAGGTTATATGTTAAATTTGTAATATAAAAAAAAAAAAAAAAAAAAGAACACCCATTGGTCAACCTGGCGACCAACCCATCGAGGCCTCTACGCATCACTGCTTAAACGCCACATCTCTCCGATGGGTCAGATTCCGAGGAATCAAACAGAGCCACAACGCCAACAACATCGGACATAGTACCACCATCGTTGTTTAACCTAAAGGGAAGGCTTGAGACACTTGAGAGTGACTCTGATCTCTTTCCACCACACTTCCCTACACAAGGTCGTCCAACCCCAATGACCGCTTTTAACAGCTTCATCTGCCAGAAAGACATAGGGTAACTTAATTCCACCTGGAACCAGTGGCTCTGGTAATGGAATTTTTAATTTCTTTTCTCTCAAAAGTGTTCCTGTGCTACTGTTCTGAAACACTCCACCGTCACTTTGACGGCCAGCAGCCCCAATTTCTACAATTATAAATTTTTTTTAAGCATTAACACAAGCCTGGAGATGAATGCTGTGATGTCCTTTGTAGTCATAGAAATATGAACTACTATGAGGAGAAGCCTGATAAAAAAAAAAATTATTTATTTGTCTTAAAACACTTCTAACAATTAATGATAGTATATTTAATAGTAATAACCTCCATTGTAATTAATTTACTATCAATGCATCCTAAACAGTGTGGGAAGTTCCCCCTGCCATATTGGCCGTGATAGGATAGGGACCTTCCCATTTTTGTGCGAAGCTGGCACAAAACTGCTCTGGAGCCCTTGAGAGTGGGTGGTTACGTATGTAGATCAAGGTACCTGGTGGGTAGATAGGACGTGGTTGACCAGTCAGGTAGTGTTTCTTCTGGTACTGCTCTTGATGTTCTATGGCATCAATATGCTTCTTTTGTGGGCACTGTTCTGCCATTTGACGGGTTCTCCATTCCCCTGGTCGAGAGGTATTATGACCCAACAGCAGTTGAGCCGGAGATGCCCTGGTGGTGGCGTTGCGGCGATTTCTTAATTGGTATAATATTCGTGGTAAGTATACGTCCTATTTGCTGTGGAATTGCCCGTGCAAATGTAGACGAAGGCCCTTCTTTATCTCCTGATTTCAGCGCTCCGTAGGGTTTGCTCGAGGATGATAAATGGGAGTAGTCCAATGTTGAATTTCCCAACGCATACAAGCATCTTGCCAAAATTTACCGATAAATTTTCGACCATTGTCCGTTAGGATGATTCAAGGATATCCCTACCGACCGAAAATTTCATACTCCAGAAGCTGGGTGAGCCGGGGGGCTTCCAATGAACCCAGAGGAAAGGCCTCGACCCATCAACTGAAGAGATCCGTGACAACCAGTATGAAACGCCGTCCCCTAGAGCTCTTTGGATATGGACCCATTAGATCGATGGCTATGATCTCCCATGGGTGTTTGGGCTGATGTGGTCGCATAGTACCTAGAGCAGTGACTGCTTTTTTATAGTATGCGCACAGCCCACAGTCCCGGACATATTTCTTGATTTTGACATTTATCTCAGGCCAATCGTGGTAACCTTTGATACTGCGAGCCTTTTCCTCCATTCCTGGATGTCCCGGGTGGTGAGTGTCGTGGAACTCATAGAGCACTCGGGGTACCATGCTTTGGGGCACATAGACCTTCCAACTTGAGTCCTTTGTTGGTCGCTGCCATATCAAGTCGTCGACGAGTCCGTGACAAGACAAAAACTGGGTATCTGTTGGTAAGAGAGTCGGGCTCTCTGTTGCCTGAAGGATCTTGTGACAAAGTTTGAGACAATATGGGTCCTGGAGCTGTGCATTTTAAATTTCATTCAGTAACGAAGGTGTTTCGATTGCGCAACAGACAGGTACAGTTGGCGTTTCCTGAGAATTTGTTAGAGGCAGTATCTGGTCCACATCATCTAGGTTATCCGGCTCCTCTTCCACAGGATTCCGTGAGAGGAAGTCCGCCAGCTGGTTTTCTCGACCCGGACAGTGTTCGATGATGGGATTGTACTCCTGAAGTAAGATAGAACATCGCTTTAATTTATCTCGAGTTTCCTTAGCCGTGCGTAGCCAAGTAAGACCCTTGTTATCCGTTCGCAAGGTGAATGACCGATCCTCCAGAAAGGGTCGATATTTCTTAATAGCCCAAACCATTGCTAAGCACTCTTGCTCATTGCTATGATATTTTGCTTCACATGGATTGAATTTGGCGCTAGCATAACTGATAATACTACGCTGTCCATTGGGTCTGATCTGATATAAAACGGCTCCCATTCCACGAGCACTAGCGTTCGTCTGCAAGACACATGGCCAACCCTCATGTGGTCGAGCCAAATGTAGAGGTTTTGAGAGTTTTTTTTTGAGCCGCTCCATGGCTTTTTGAGCTTCTGGTGTCCATTTGTATGGCCATTTTATGCTAATGCGGTCCGAGAGAGGCGCTGTTATCTCGGAATAACGAGGCATGTATTCCCGGATCCATCCACTTGTGCCAAGAAAGGACTGCAGCTGTTTTCGAGTTTTTGGTACTGGTAAACTGCATAGCTTCTCAACATGCTCGGGTAAGGCTTTGTTCCCCTCGGTGGTGACTTGATGTCCTAGGTATGTCAACTCTGACACCCCGAAGACACATTTTCCGATGGCTACTGTGAGTCCATGGATTTGCAACCTCTCTAAGACAAGAGCGATATGTCTGAGGTGTTCTTCCTGTGTGTTGGAATAGACGATGATATCGTCCAGGTAGACAAGACAGAACTTCCCCAGGTATCCGGTAAGGACTTCCTGACTCATTAGCCTTTGGAAGGTTCCAGGTGCTCCTTTCAGCCCGAATGGCATAACTCGGAATTGGTAGCAACCACCGGTGTGTGTAGAGAAAGCTGTTTATTGCATAGACTCGGGTGCCATCGCTATTTGCCAATAGCCGCTTTTGAAATCCAACTTCGAGAACCAGATCGCTCTCCCTATATCCTTCACGGCGTGATGTATGTGGGGTACCCGTTGAGAGGTGTCTTTGGTAATCGAATTCAGCCAACTATAATCCACACAGAATCGCATGGTACCATCTTTTTGGGGTGTCAAGACGACAGGGGAGCTATATGATGAGAAGGATGGCTCGATGATGCCACCAGCTAGTATCTCTTGAACTTGCTCCTCGATGAGTTCCCTGCGCTTGTCTGAGCAAGGATATGGTGCTAACCGGAAATGTTGGTGTGGTCTGACCCGGATCTCATGTTGTATGGTGGGGGTTTGACATAACCCCCCCATCAAAGGTCCAAAGACTTCGGCATGTCCCTGCAATAATTTTAAGAGGCCAGTACGTTATTCTCCAGTGAATCCATGCTGAACTTGATCTAAGTTTAGAGCCGCCTGCTGACTCTCCCGAGACGGGCGTGACACAAATGGGACAGTTATTCGCTGGCCACTTCCGAAGTATAGCACTCTCCTCGTCAAATCCAAGATAGATTTCTTTGCGTACAGTGTTGTTAGGCCCAGGACCATTTGATGTCGTAGGTCTGGTGCTACGAGGAAGCTGAATTTGAATGACTTTTCCTGAATCCGTAGGTCAAGACAAACACTGCCGGAGGTCATGAGAGTTGCGCTACCACAGGCCAAGTCACACTGTTAAGTATAGGGTGTGATATTCTCTTGTCCTAAAAGTAGTGAGGGATGTACAAAATTGTCGGTAGACGCTTGATCAACCAGGGCAGCTACTTCTCGCACTTGGGTGGCCAAGGGTTTGGGTTGGCTCCTTTAGTCACTGGGGCTTGCTTGGCGTCTGAACCAGACTTCTTGCCCCGTGTCTTCGTGAGGTCTTCTTCGTCTTTTTCCAACTGGACTGCCATAGTGAGATGATCCGCGTAGGTCTTGAATGTGTGGCTTCGGAGAAACTGACGATTAGACGGTCGAATGAACTCTACGACCATGGTATTTATTACATCTTCCTCGGCTGCAGGGTTAATTTTTTTAAACAGAAGGTACTTCTCCTGCAGAAATGCTGCTACTGGTTCCTTCTCGGTTTAATGTTTGGAATATAGCTCGGAATGTAGTTTTCCCTGGATCGCCAGACTGTCGAAGCGTACCCAAAGAAGCTCCCCAAATTGTTTGAAGGTAAATGACAGATATTTATAAACCTGCCACCATTTTTTGGCATCGCCTCGAACCCCCTTTGTTGCTACTAAAGTCTGTTGGGTATCCAGGGTTCGATGAACCTTAAAATAGAGTTCAGATTGGGCGAGAAAGACCTCTGGGTCTTCATGGTTGCAAGCTCCATATGTAGGTAGCTCGGGTAACTGCTCCTAAGTCCTTTGCAGGAGTTTAGCTAGTAGTTCCTCGAGGCCGGTAATGGCAGGCAATGTACGGTGTATTTTTTTCTTCTTTGTTTTTTTTTATTTTCGAGCACCACTAGGTGTTTCTTCCCACCTAGAAGGAGTTTGGCTTGATGGCGAGTTAGGCGTTTATCAGTCGGTAATGCTGTTGGACTCGGTGTCACGTGGGCACACTGCTCGCGGGTTTCCCCCAGTAGCAGCTGAGAGTTCTTTGGAGATGGCCCCACATCGAGCGCCAAATTGTTAAAAGCGGCCGTTGGGGTTGCACGACCTTGTGTAGGGAAGTGTGGTGGAAAGAGATCAGAGTCACTCTCAAGTGTCTCAAGCCTTCCCTTTAGATTAAACAACGATGATGGTACTATGTCCGATGTTGTTGGCGTTGTGGCTC
Organism: Copidosoma floridanum; assembly: GCF_036245765.1. Lineage (NCBI taxonomy): Eukaryota > Metazoa > Arthropoda > Insecta > Hymenoptera > Encyrtidae > Copidosoma > Copidosoma floridanum. The sequence continues at coordinate 23,880,478 of NW_028321878.1, read as the reverse complement.
CGTTTGATTCCTCGGAATCTGACCCATCGGAGAGATGTGGCGTTTAAGCAGTGATGCGTAGAGGCCTCGATGGGTTGGTCGCCAGGTTGACCAATGGGTGTTCTTTTTTTTTTTTTTTTTTTATATTACAAATTTAACATATAACCTGTCACCATCTCTCCTACCCTCGCCGAGGTCTCTTGGACTCGCCTCGATGATCGTCTCTAGATCGAGAGGTCTCGGGGTTTTGGAGTGGGGGTAATACCTGGACGACACTCCGAGATAAGTGGTTTGGAATCCGCCACCACCTCTGGTCTTGTAGCAGGCAAGGGTGTTCTGGGTAGAGGTGGTCGTCGAGGAACAAAGGTGCTCGGCTTTAGCGGGGTGGTCCGAATCCTCTGGGTGGGTTCACTTCTGTGCTGACCGATGGAAGGAAGGGTTATACCTTCATAGAAATCCTCTGGGAACTGGATCGCCACGTCTCGAGTTGCCTTCCTGGGTTGGAACTCAATGGAGGTGACAACTGCATATCCCTGGGTGATACAATCGTCGATTTGTTGGCCCGGGGTCAACTGTCTCCACTCCTGAGTTACAGGGGGGGAAATCATGAGCACCCAGAACCGAAGATAGGAATTAGGAAGAGGCTTTTGAGGAAAAAGAAGTTGTAAAAAATTGTCTTATATTGGTACAGTGATATTTATTGAATATTTACTTTAAGCAATTTTACCGTCTTCAAGCGTCGTCACCTTGGACGGTCCAGATCACTGATCTCATTTTCTCTCTCTCTCTCTCTCTCTCTTCCTCTCTCTAACCCACTCGTATCCACTCTCCATTACCCGCACATCATCCCTTCATGCTTCCCAGTCCCTCCTCCCCGACCCAAACGTCTTCCTCTCGAACAACTAATCCTTGCTCCCTCACTCTTTTAGCAATCTCGACCCCTCGTTTACACTTCTTACTCTTTTTCACAACCCCAATGAAATCCCTAGTACCGTCAACCACACACACTCATCCACACGACCACTTTTTACCCTTATCCTCGAAACATCCTACACTCGCTCAACCTCACCTCGGAGCCATATACTATATGTCCCTCTCCCTCACTTTCCCACTAGTCGCTAACTTTACCACGCACTACGCGAAATACCTCCAGGCCACCATCTCTTCTATCTCTTTATTTTCCCTACTTTTCTCATACGACCTAGCTCGCACACGTCTTGTTTTCCCCTTAACTACACGTATATACACACACTCCTATATTCCTGGTGCATTAGAATTTCACAAAAGACACATAAAAAAAAAAGATCAATAATGACAATAATCACTACAAATTGACAACCCATCTATTTTCCCACCAACCTACCAATGCACACTAAAATGTACAAGTATAGATATATCTGCGCACACAGTATTAACGTAAACATCACTTATAGTCCTTTAATTACACATTTCTTCTTATTATTCTCGCTTTTACCGATCGCACTTCTCTCTGCTCGTCTCACTGGCTATATGTCTCCGGCATCCTCTCTTCTTTTCTTGCATAAAACATAACAAAACACAAACACACGTACACAGGGCATTAAAACGAGCCTAAAACCTCAAATTTTACATCGAGTTGAGTCTTGGTGTTTTTCGGCTCAAAATGAAAAATGACCCCGTCATAGTGTAATACTAACAGAAAAATAAGAGTGATTTGGGATAAGAATACCACTGATCTTTACTCTTTTATACAGCAACCTTATTTAAATAAAAAAATAAAAAAAAGTAAGACAAATCAATCAGAAGCACAACGCTAACACAAGTTGACAGTTAGTACGTATATTTTTTTGTTGAGACTTTTAGATTTACCACAAAAACCCTGCCATTAAGGTTTATCTACTGCTCTAGTCAAGTAGGAGAATTTCACTTGTGTATGTATACGTATATACGTACATCAGTGTTAGTATTCTGCTACCGTCTGTCATTTATAACCAAGAAGCTGATTTTCACGTCTTCCTCGACAAATATCTTTGGAAAATGCCTCATTACCAGAATTTTACGTGATAGGATTGAGAAGAACAGAGATTTTTCTACAAGTACATCATAATTTGTCTGCACAGGTTTTTTATTGTGAGTTGTACAATGCCTGTAAAGCTTATCCCCTTAAAAACAGCTTTTTACAAACCTTAAATGTTAGGTAAGTTTGATGTATTGAGTTCATATTTCGTAAGGAATTTTGGAACCTTTATAAACACTGGCAATAACTAGTATTCTTCCTAATGAATCTGTAGCCTTCAAAAGTTTTGAAATCAAAGTATAAAAACGGTCTTTTTTTTTTTTTGTTTTTTGTTTTCTTTTTTTTTGTGCAGCATACATTTCGTATGACATTCGTAGTATAATACTGTTTTGTAGTCAGACTTTAACAAAATCAAGCTAAGTAATATTGCCTTTTGCCCTGACATTTTATATACTTTCTACATAACAAGGCATGAATGTATTTAATGTGAGGTTTGCATGAAATACCAGTCAAAAGTCAATATTACTTAGTTTGATTTCGTTAAAGTATGAATACTAAACAGTATTATACTACGAATGTCATACAAAATATATGCTGCACAAAAAAAAAAAAAAAAAAACTTGACCGTTTTTAAATTTTGATTTCAGAACTTTTAAGGCTATAGATTCATTAGGAAGAATGCTATTCGTTGCCAGTGTGTATAAAGGTTCAGAAATTCCTTACGAAATATGAAGTCAATACATCACACTTACCTAACATTTGAGATTTGTAAGAAGCTATTCATAAGGGAATATCATAACTTTCCAGGAAAATACCATTTTTAAATGTTTAATTTAAAAAACTTAATGACATTAGATGTTGCTCATACTAGAAAGTACTGGATAGAAACAAAGTCTGTAAAACATAGCTACGATGATCTACAACCATCCCACGGAATTTCTAACAAAATTTGCTCATTTAAAGATATTTCAAATATATTTGAATGCAGTTAATTTTGTCATACAGTTTCTTGATTCACCAAATAAAATAAATTGTCTTAAAAAATACAGTTTCAGGATTTTTATCTAAGATGCTCTTTTCTCTTTTTTTCTTTTATTAAACTTCTTTATCATATTATTCTTAGCAATTTTTCTTTAAGCTAACAACATACATTAAATTACTTCTTCCAACAAATTTTTTAGATAAAACACTTGGTAATCATAAACATCAAAAATCCTAAATTTGTCATTTATTTCAACTACCTTTAATCATTTTGTCTTTTATATAAAATAAAATTTAAATATTCTAAATTACAGTTAATTATTTAATACCTAAGGTTTCCTCACAGTAAAAAATTATTTATGACTACGTACGAAAATCGTAAAAGTGGTATGTGAGTTACTAAAAGAACTGTTTTTATTGAACGATTTCCTATTTTACTAGTACTTAAAAAATTGATTATTAATGTATGATTATTTACTATCCAGATCGATAAATCAAATAAGGCTTAGATTTACAGCTTGTTATCTAGGGCACTCTAGAAAATTATTAAAGTTTCTAATCTAATCGATCAGACTATGTTGATACTGTTACAGATGTGTTGCACGATTCATTATAAATAGCCAAAAAAAGTGTACTAAAAAAACAATAAAGTTTATAATTAATAATTAATTTATTCATTACAAATTTTCATTTCGATACTGAAATTAATGTGTTCGCATTTAAGGCACACAAAATTCAGGGTTAAGATAAATAGGATATTGAAGTATTCTTGATATTAACATTTTTATTCATTTTCAAAATTTTCCCTTGGTAGGTGTCCTACCTTAACAACACCTCATCTTGTCAGTCGTTGCTTGAATAGCTAGGTACATTTTACATGGTTATAAGTGCGTACATATACATTTGAACATGATTTGCCACATATATCTCCATTATTTGTATTATTGATCAATTACATGATGATTTTACTATGAGAGAGTCATATCCACCACCCCCCTCTTCTGAGGCATCGTTGCGTCTTGCTACAAACTGCATATCTGCATGCCACGGTGAAATGCTATATACTGGTAGCCTATTTATTTATATGATATCCTAGTGATTAGGTTATATTATAAACACTATCTAGTAATCTACTATAATCTGCTATAATCTACTGTGAATTTGTGAAATTAGGAAGTACCTGTAGCTAATATCACACTGTTGGCAGCTCTGTTTGATTTTAAGAACACGTCTATACTAATTATACACAGAAAAAATTTGGCTTGCAGCTAAGTTAACGATTGGACCATTTCTCGGAGACTGAGCCTGAAAAAATCTTGTTTTGACCATTTCGAGAAACACATGTCTCGTTTTCGTTGTCCTAACAACTTTTTGACCTATATTTTTTGGTAAAGCTGTGAACTAGGATTAAAGAGACTCAATTAAACCAAAATACATCAGGCATACCGGCAAAAATACTTATTTTCGGTATTTGGGAATTCGAGTATGCAAATCTAAAGTAAATAGTAGCGTCGTTGCTGAGGCTTCGTCTGCTTTCTCAAACTTACCTCGTCGCGCTCCCGCGCGACTTGATATTTTGATGTTCTGCCACATAAGCTCGTGTCAAAGGTACAACTTTGAGCTGAAATATCTCTAGATTTTGCTCCAATTGGGGTAAAAACAAAGACACTGTTGGATTAAGTGGATCCAAATCTATTAAACGAAACATATTTTATCCTGTAGGTTTTCGCAAGGAAGCTACTTTAATCCATGCAATCAATATACCATCCCATAAAAATTGGGTTAAATATTACTTACGTACAAATAAGTTATTTATTTTTAGTTATTTACTTGTGAGGCAATTTTTATCAGATGACGTTTTAAAAAAATAAATACTTTTTTTTGTTCTTAGCAGCAAATAAATATCATATACATTAATAATAAGTTATTAATGATAAATGAATGAACAAAACATGATTAAAAAATCACATTAAAAAACCTTTGGCTACTCACTGAAAAAGAACCTCAAGTGACATAAATTTACAAACTGAAGTCATTTCGATACTGCACCAGATGATAATACGACGTCAAATTCTATGCATCTGGTTTTCATAACAATAGAGAGAGCTTAACTTCTTTTACTTTGTTGTAGTGTACAAGATATACATGCCCTAAAATTACTTAACTCATTTCTTCTAATAGAGAGCATTATTCTTATTACCTTTTCAAAACATTCGTACAATCATAAAGTCATTGATTATCAGTCAGCGTTACAAAAAATTGTCAACTTGAGCGGTAGCTGTCTTCACTATGACAGTAAATAACGTTTTAAAAATTGAAGTGGTACGAACAAACACACCACAGTCGTACCTACTCGGTGACCTAAGCTGAATTAGATACATGTATAAACAGAAACCTACACTTGTAGGTACTGTTTATCTCAAGTAGCAAATACCTCAGTAAAATTTAATAGTTTTATGGATATACAACACAACCAAAACTTTAAAGTTTGATTATTGACTTTTGATTGAGTAACAATTGAATTGGTAAAAATCATAATCTAACGCTACTTAGGGGTACATTAAGGTTAAATTTCTTTAATAAAATTGTATACCTATAAAAATTGGATGAAGAAGAAATCATAATTTTAAATAAAAAGTTACGAAATTGATAGAGAAGAAATTTCAAAAAATACTTTGAATTAGCTTAAAAAATTTTTCTATCTTCTTTATTTTTTTACATCCATCGATGGTTGTAAAAATCTTTTACCTTATTGTATCCTCAAAATTTGTTTCTGGTTTATTACCTATTTTGAACAAATTAGAAAAAAAATAACAGTAATCTAATTTCTAATACAAATTTCTAATATGTAATGGTATTGGTCGTCACTTCATGGAGATCCATGTCAGGTTAATAAAATAAATGAACGACTTTTTATTATTAGTCAATCTTTACTTTTTCAATCTTTACAAATTTTACGGCCATTTTGCTATCAAAGTACCTTCTTTAAACGCTTGTACAACAAGACTTATTAATACACTATCTACACATTCAAAATTTACACAATTATAATAATGATACATAAATAAATCATTACACATTGTACGTAGTCAACATACATACATTATAAACGATACAGATTTAGTAAAGGAATTATTTAAGTTCAACATATTCAATAAAACATCTGAATTTTCTAATTTATTAATTTCTAATAATTCTAATAAATCCAATTTTGTACTTTTATTACATACATGTAAGATCTGAAAATTTTTATCGAAAGTGTTATAACAGTCAATCAGATGGCTAGCACAACCAGAAGTATTTGATTTTTTTTTCATAGGCATTTCTGTGTTCTTTTATCCTACATTTAAAGGCTCTCTCTATCTGTCCTCTATATTTTTTGTTACAAGACCCACTTCTGAATTCGTAAACGCCAGATTTATTTTCTTTTTCTATTCTTTCTCTATGATTTTTAATAATTGTTTGTGAGCTTTTATAAGTTTTGAATGCTATTTGTATATTGTACTTATTAAAATATTTTTTTCTTTCTTGTGATAGTTTCCCGTTGTATGTAATAACAAAGTATTTATTATCTTTTGCGGGCACAATTTTTTGTTCAAGCGTCTGAAGAAGGTACTGTGATACCGAAACGACCGTAACGTTTGTTACGAATAAAATAAAGTGGAGGTCGACAAATAGTAAAAAGTCATTTATTTATTTTATCAACCGAATAATCATTCCGTCACAAAAAACAGTCTACGAACTAAAGTTTGCCATAAAATTAAGTATATAAGTAATATCTTAACAGCAAATATTTACTTAGGTAGATTAAGTTTTACTTAGGTACAAAAATCAATTACATTTATCAGAGTATATTAGGTATAATAGAGTGTGCATTTGTGAACTTTTTTTTTTATTCATACTTTTTTAGTTATGATACGGTAATACGCGATTTTACCACCCTAGCTTACAAGAGTTCGTAATTTATAACTTTTTTGAAAATAAAGAAAAAAAAAGAATGCTCAGAGCATAAAGCGTCTGTGATATGTTAACCTTCTAGACTACGTAAAGAAGGACGGCGCTTAACTGTTTTTCTCAGTGCAACCGCCACGTCACGTGTATATGTAGGTACTTATATAGCTTTGCTATGTATAAGCTAATATCTATACGACTCGTAGCATTAACAGCGCAGTAGACGCTTCAAAGAGAGCTGACTTGTTTATTATTTACCGGGGCTGAGAGCCTCCTACTTCTATATAATAGGTAATGGCAGCAGCAACAGTAACAACGCAAAGGCTCTGTATGCGCCTGATCCAAGCGCGGACGACAGACACCGACTTGATTTTCCTGTCAATAAATCAACGCGTGCATGGCCTCGGCATTTCTACCTAGGCAGTGTCGACCGTCCGACCAATGGACCAATCCACCAACCAAGTCGCTAACCAGCCAACCAGCTGGCAGCGCCAGTAGCCGCTCCCTACTTTCTTATTTATGCACCATGAGCGACAGTCGTCGGCCCTGAACGGAAAAAAAAAAAAAAAAAAAAAAAAAAAACAATACAAAACAAAAAAAGAGGGAAAAACAACGCTTCTCTCCATTACCATCCATCTCTTGCAGTTCCACACTCTGAGAGACTACTGAGGAGATCCTCCCCTCTTATTTCCTTGTCTGTCTCGTTACCTATCGCCATCCTGTAGCAACGCGCTTTTTGCAAAACCCAGGGCTTTGTTCTTTTATTGGTGCAACGAGTGCGTGGTGAGCAGGATGTTCGTTTTCTGCGATCGCACGAGATCATCATAAGGCGGTCTGCGACCCACCACCACCATCGATGTTTATTTTTCTGTCTTTCTAATGGCATCATAAGTCTCAGACGTTACTGCGTTTGATCTTTTTTTTTGTGATCATGAAAAGCAGCCCACCTCTGATTGACGGCCACGCTCGTCTTACAAAAGAAAGAAAATGCGATTTGAGCAAAAAAATTGACCATTTTTTCCAATCTTTTTCTTCATCTCTCTCTTCTTTAGTTATTCAGTTATTTCTCTCTACGCTGTGCTATAGAAATTTTCGATCATAGCAATCGCTTGTGTGGAAATAACAAGACTAATCTCATAAGCTTCAGCACGTTTTTGCTAAATGAAAAAGTCTGTGAATTTTAAAAACAAACTCTGTCAGGAAGCTTTATTGTTTGATAAATTTAATCCTGCTTGTCACAAAGTGCATCAGCAATAACGTCACAAAAAAACTCGTTGACACTGAGAGTCAACGAGTCTGGATAATAGTGACAAAGGCAAGAAAAAGAATCGATCGTCACTCATTTACTTGAAAAATTTTAATTGGGATACTAATGGGATGACACAAGTAGTAACAAAAAATAATTCACTTTATTTAAACAAAAATAATATTTCTTGCAATACAGTTCAAATTTTCGAAGCTATACTTCTCTAGGCGCGTTATGTGCGAGAATAAATCAACTGTTTCAGAATTCTTGCCTTAAGAAAATATGTGATGGAAATGAATTTTTTATTTTATTCCCCCCTCACTTTGACCATTCTCTCCACTCCACCACGTATCAGTCCCCTCCATGCCACGCCATGCCAACACAGCACACATTTTATATTTTATTTAACTCTATTCTTCGTACTTTTGAATTATGTCTCTTAAAAAAAGGACTCTCCTCCAAGTTTTTAACCTTCTACCTCCTACAATGCCTAGTATCTAATTCACTCTACTACAACCCATCCCAATAATGAGAAATCAGTTACTTTTTCTTATAGTGTAAAGCATTACTTATTTTGAATTTAAATATCCATTAACTGTTGAATAATTAGTTTGGCTTAACAACAAATTATACTAATTGATATATTATTTCTATAATGAATCATTTTTTTTTTGTTAAATTATTTTTTTTAAACGTTATTAGTATTATTAGCAGCAGATTCTCCAAGTATTTGTAAGCATTTTTTAATTCATCGTTTGTTTGTTAATTTAACTATGAATAAATAAATTATTATTTTTACAAGTTTTAAGATTTTTTTTCGACGTTTTAAGAAATTTTTCTAGTAGTTTTACATTTTTTAAATCTTTTTTCCATTATTAATTTATTTATACAAGGTTTTATAGATATACTAAATTATTTTTGTTGCGTTTTATTTTTCAATGTTTATTCGTTCGTGACTAAGATAATTATTTGACTTAAGGATGTTTATCATAGTTAGCGGGAGAAAAGTTGAGAGAAGTGAGAGAAGTTAAAATATGCAGCAACGCTGGCAATAATTTTTCTAATACAGATGTTCTTACATATATGCTTTTACGCATACTCGACCTTTTCCTTATTTCTTGTTTTATTAAAGAAAAGAACTTGTAGATTTATTTCCGAAATTAAAAGGTTTATTCAGATGTAATCTTTCATACAAAAAAAATCAGGAGATGCAATTCTACGTGATTTTTTTTAGTTTTGTTACACGTAAAATTAGGATTTTGTAAATTTAACAAATTTAACATACGAAAAAAGGGTCCAGTTTAACAATCTGCCATTTTTGGTACGTATTTTTTATGTTACTTTTAATACACATTCAATGTTCCAATGATTTATATAAAAAAAAACCCATGTGTTATTAACAACGCGACATTGACTAGCATATAGTGCTACCCTTTTAAAAGTAAAGTGATACTGCAGATTTTTTTTCATAGACTTTTGGATTCAAATACGTTAGGGGTGTTAAGTATCGACTAGAAATAAATGTGTAAGTTTATGTGACAGATGTGATCGGGGCGTTGGACATAAAAGCTTCAATTAAAACTTTTTTTATCTACGTTATCTGTTATTAATACTTGTTTCTTGAATCAATATTGAAATATTCATGAAAACCACGCCCAACTAACGTAGGTTTACTCATTCCAACGATAATTGCCTCACCTTCGTACACAGTATCGTTTCATAGAAGGTACGTTTATACTAATATATTGTCTACCATTAAGTTTTATAAAAGTTTAACTTCATAATTGGGTACCCAAGCATCTACTGTCCACTGGTTATTTAATTTATTTTTTCTTATAAAATAACCATAATAGAATTTCAAACTCGTACAAACGGAGAATAGAGGTTGAATAATTAATTGTATAAAAATAAAGTAACAAATAGCATTTATTATACAACAATATCTCTACTTGTCTGTGGCTTGACTTAATATAAAATTGTGGTATGCCACTTTAAATAAATCAAGCGAATCTCTCAGTCTAACAAATAGTAGGATTTGATTTTAAAATCTTATAATTAAGTAAAAAAATAACAACTCATAGGTGTTCAAAAATGCAAGTAGCACAAAAAAATTTGTGTAAAGGAGACATTTAAACAGATACATGTTTGATTTATCACTGAAGGAATATTACAGGTGTAAGAGATAGAGATATAGACAGAGAGTGAAATATTTAAACTTAAAATGTATCAAACTATATAGGTAGTTAATTAACAAAAAAAAAGAATTATGTTGAGCAAGAAACAGCTCTAGAGTTGAAACTGTTGTGAATTACGTGAAAAGCTAATTGGAACTTCTTACTCTGTTGCTGATGCTTTGGTGAATCTAGACAATCGGTGAAATTCTCTACGCAGAAACGGGGTGGCTTCTTGCATCTATGTAACTAGCAGGTTCTAGCTTCGAGAATCAGAGGTTGAATCATTATGATGGAGAAAAAGAAGGAGTAGAGACAGTAAAGTAGGAAGATAGAAAAAGTTGTTTTGACTTATTGGCATTGCGGCACCAAGGGGTGAAACGGTGAAGTGAGCAACTCAACGTTATAGACCTTTGTTCGGGTTATGTACATGAATTACGCCACGCATGCAGCAGAGCTTGAACCGGAACTAGACAAACCACGGCTACATGTTTACCTACTCCCACATATGTCTTCCTGCTTTCGTATATATGTATATACACACACACACACATATATATATATATATATATATATATATATATATATATATATATATATATATATATATATATATATATAGGATAAATATACATTGAAATGTTACTGCTGCAAAACCGATGTCTGCGTGTGCGTGTACTACAGAGGTCGGGGTACATACACGACAATGTCATGGTAGTTGTGCTTTGGAAGATAAAGTGAAATGGTGTTGGAATTTAATTGGAGCTTCTGACGCGTTTCTGGAATTAAGTATGATGTCACGTTGAGTTCAATTAAAATGGAAATCAAGGATCTCCCTTTTAGCCCTTGTTTGCTCACCCACCGAAAACATGGGTGGGATTCTGAAGCGCCACTGCGATTACACGCGAGCACTTGCAGAAGAACAAAATAAACGATAGTCAGCTTTTAGAAAACGTTTCGTTCCAAGCTGGGCTCAAAGAGCCCTCTGCTGTGCATCGCGATTGCTGTCACCGTTGTCATCTCGTCGACCAACTTGTGCCCTCCTCGCTTCACCATATACTCTCACCTCCTAATGAACTTTCAATATTAGAAATTGTTGTCGTCTGTCGTCCTCCTCTGAAGTACCACCGTGATCTCTTTGGCATGCTCTGATCCTCTTGGCTCTTATCTCTTAGCGCTTTCCTATTCACACGAGCATCGCTTGCCAATTAAAATAAAAATATCATCTATATTGTAGCTCTAAAGCCAAAACTAAGACTATAGATTTATCGCTATTGGTATACCAATACATAAACAGCACAAGTGTGTGTACAACTGCAGCCTTAGCTACTCCCCGTATTATTATTATACATGAGTTCTTCCATTATATACATGTTTAGGTTGTGAACATATTGTTTATCTACGCATACTTACATGTAAGATTTAGTCAATTTCTGATGCTAATAGGAAGGAAGAATTCGAGCATCCAAATTCTCACCTCTAGAGGTTCTTGTTATTGATGTGCCCTAACTTAAGGAGATTTGGGAGTATCATTTAGAGAGGCAAGGAACGGAAAGTCCCCACTGCCGGCACAGCTGGCCCCCCTTTACCGTGCACCTCCTTTTGCACTCTACAAACTTGAAACTGTACGACTGTAATTGATTATACTTTTGAAAAATGCCTGGCAAGGCTTGATTTTTTTTGTTGAGCATCTTATTTTTTTACCAAGATATATATGAAAATGTTTTTTTTTATTCCAACATATTTAGAATATACCTTAATTTCAATTAAAAGGCAAACCTTACCTTGTTCTCTTATAAGAGACCTTGTTAAACTATCAATATATAATAATTTTTTTCTCGAAAATTTATGTGCTCTCTTAATATGCTCAAATATAACATACATTTTTTGACACGTTTCTCTATCTCGAACTTTTCTCCCAAATCTCCTTAAGCCCCGTAAAATGGTAAAGTATAACGCTTGTGTCTCTTCTGATGCTTCTCAGTACATGGTAGTGAGTGAAACCCTGTTTATCTAATTTTTTATTGAAGTATACCTTTACGATAGGAAAATAGGTACTAAGTTTCTAATTCTGCTTGAGTTTGTTGCACACGTGCCTTTAAAACCACAAGTAAACAATTTTTGCCATTTTATAGCATTAGGCGAATTTTAAAAGAAATAGAAAAAGTGCTGTATATATATAGAAGATTTAATTTCGATACTTTTGAATAGTTATACCTAATTTATTACTACTTTAAGTTTTCTTTTTTTTTTTAAGTGAAAAAAATAGAGACATATATCACATAATCCAACTCACTTTAAAATCACGAGTGGTAGGACAATTTTTCTTTTTTAATAGATCGATATTTGTGTTAACTGTGCAAGTGGACCAGAAATTGGCTTAGAGAAAGAAAGAGATATTAGAAGAACGGCACAACAGTTGAGCCTTGTGCAGTTGAATGCCGTGCGTGAGCTACTTACTATTGCGATAAGCTTCATAAGATGTCATGATTCAGCACTATGTCAAGACTTAAGTGATGGGGTACTTATACATTACACCATGCAAAATAGGATCAATAATGGAAAAGAAGTGGTAGTTGATCGCTACTTACTTAAACTTTCAGGGCTGAGGACGATAAGCTCAATTAAAATCTGCTCCTTATCTGTTTTTTTTCTTTTCTTTGTTTGCTGACACTATTTTTTTTTATTTAATTGCAAAAATAACTTGTCAATCCCTCTGAAAATTGAATATGATTCCAGTATTATGGTATTGCGTTATGCAAAAAAAAATTTGACGAATTCTACCAACCATTTTCTTATGAAGTTCATGTTAATTTGACTCTTCCATAAGGTTACGAGTTAAATTAAAGTTTTGTCAACATTTAATATATAAAAAACAGTGTTGTGAAATGGTTTGAAATTTTACATGTGACTTTCTAACATCGTTACGAATATTTTGTTAAAATTTCAGAAAGATTCTACCCAAAACGCTATGTAGACAGTTCTTAATGTATAAACCTTACAGTATAGTTACTTAGATTGTAAACGAAAAATAAATTTGAATATAATAAGTTTTGTAAGTCACTTTTTACAAATCAGAAAGCTACTAGTTTGTCAGTGCATAAATGTGCCTAATGAGCTAAGGTTTAGTTTAGTGCTGATACAGAAAGTGCCATTAAAAAACTTCATAAGAAAAACTTCTATACGAAAGAATAATATCGATGACTCATACGAAGACCAGCACAGTTCAGATTTTTCAATGTTATTTTCAATAGAAAAATTTAAACTGTGCTGGTCTTCGTACGAAGCGTCGACATATTGTGCACGAAAACACATTAATAGCTGATTTAGAGCCATTGAAAGCAGCGAAGAACATTGATAGTAGCACCGATAAAGAATAAAAAAGTGCTAACTTGTTAGGACTCGATACATTATTGACTATGAATAAAGTATGAAACTGTTAAACTACTTTGCGTTATCAGGTGTAAAAATAATTAGGATCATAACACGTGCTTCCTTAATAGTTATGTACATAGAATTAAATTTGGGGCAACAGTTGTACTACTCGTGTGGAGTGACTGGTGTACCAAGACGATGCACCAGCAGTTTTGGTCTAATATATACTTGAGTCTACAAATATACTATTCCTACACTATAGCAGCTGTCTCGGTCCGGTACTATTATTGCACCAGTGACTGAGTCTAATACGACTGTTGAGTATAGCATCTGCTTGTTGAGATATACCTGCTGTATCAAATCTCTCTTAGTATAATTTTAAAAGAAAACAATTTAATTATACAATAGATAATAAATGGTAAATCGAATAACACGAGTATTGCATGGGCTTCCGTAAAGGGTGGAGAAGTCATAAGGTAAAACGGGGTATAGTGGGACACTTTTTTAAGCCAAAAATATTTATTTCTTATTTTTGAAGTTCAACCAATGCTAATTCACCTAAATTTTTTTTTAAATTGAAAATGTAGGTCTTTACTTAAGGAAACAATATTTATTGACTGTGCTTATCATTATCCGTTTAATTAAATAATTTTTCAAATAAGTCGTGAAATCTGCAGTAGTGGGACATAGTCTTTGAGGATTACGGCAGTATTAGGACACTGTATGTGGTAGTAGTGGGACAGTATATGACAATGTTATTTGCATATGTAAGAACACAATTTTTTATTCATAAGGGGTGAATTATCACTTTTGAGAGTATATAAATATTAAAAATAATAGATTAATAGGGATTCCTCTTTTATATATATTTTTTCCAACGATATCACAAAATCCCTACTTACTATGTCCATTGATAATATTGGAAAAAATATTGTCTAATACAACATCAACTAAATAATATAATTATTAATAATACAAACTACGAACATAATAGTAAACACAAGTTTAAAATAAATATTAGTTTTTAAGGTCTTAAAATTTTTCTTTTTTTCTTTTTATTTTGCTCTGCAATAAATAAACTTCACAGGCACTTAATGCTTTTTCATTGTCTTCTAGTTTCGCATTCTGTTTTTCTTATTTAAAAATTTTTCTTTAATCCTTAATTTTTTAGTTAATTTCTTTTTTTGTTACTTACAGTTATTTTACTCTCTTGAAACTTCTTGTTAGTTTTTCTTAGCTGCTTCCTTCTTGACCTTAAAATTAGGATTGGTTACAGAAAATATATTTTTTAAAGGAGAATGATTTGATTCTTCTGTGGAGATAAGAAGCAAGTTTTAAAGGCTGAAATACCAAATGAAAATATAATGTGAGTAAACTAATACCTGTATTTTTCTATTAACAATTTTCAGAGGTATTGATTTTGTTTAGTTCTTTTTTCAATAATAGTATGACGAAAACTAATTATTGAAAATATGTATCATCTTCTGCAAAATTGATTTTTTTACATTGGGTAGGATGGATTAACACAGGTTGCATTGAGGTTAGGTATCAGATTATGTCTATTTACCACGTAACAATGCTCTCATTCACTTAACTACTAACCCTACAAATATATAAATATATTAAGTTTAATTTTACCATCAAAGATTAGACTGATGACACTCGCACAATTACTATAGTAAAAAGCATGAAATCACAGTCGTTAAAAATAGAATTTGGTCTTGTCAAGTACTTGTCCTACTACTACTTAGTTTTTAAAAAAAAGGATGCAGGTAAGCCTCATCCCACTTCTACATGGTGTTTGCAGAAAATAAGGGTATACTAGGACAGGCTATATTTTATGACAAAATAATTATTTTTAAGATCTAATTAATAAAACTTGTTCTTGAGTATCATATTATTACGTATAAATAGTTTGAACGCACGGAAAAATGTTATTTTTGGTATATCATCTTGATAGTCAACTTTAGTGTCACATCTTAAATGGGCAAAATGCCTCGTAGAAGACGTATGCATCAAATGAGTGCTTGGACAGCTTGATAAAATATTTTTTTCATTCTCCCTTAAACGTTTACCACAATCAATTTTAGGAGTCTTATTTAGCTAAAAGATAAAGGAATATTAGGAATTTTTTTTAAGGATATCTTTTAACAAATGAATTTACCAGTTATGATTTTCTCCTCCTGTTCCACTATACCCTGCAATTTCTGTGTTGTCCCACTATACCCCGTTTTACCTTATATCCTCACTTACATCATACTTAATTTTTTTCGCTTTGACGCAATAAGGTCAAGGATAGAGTGGCCATGGTATTAAAATTATTTAGTCTGTTATTTTTGTAGCTCAGGGGTTGAATAATGTATGCTTATGACTTTGATATCTGGCCTTTACCCACTTGGCTCGCACCTTTGAGAGACTACTTTCTGATGTGCGTATTCCAACTGTGGTCTGATAGTTCAGAAGCCATATAAAATAAAGATGTCTTCGTTACTGGGTAAATAAATGATTCACAATAAATCTGATGACATTTTCGACTATGCCAATGATGATAGCATACATATGTAAAGTAATACAACAATGCAGAGCCAAATATGACTCGTACAAGATTCTAAAAAAACATGAAATTTTTTTCTTAGTTTTCAAAAAAACGAGGTTAAATTACTGACTTTGATAGTGTCATAGGTTTATCATTGAGTTTTGGAATTTTTTTTTGTATTGGATACAACGAAAAACTATAACATTCACAGTTATTGTACCAATGATAATTGTTACACTATTCTGGCATTAGATAGAGCCAAACAGTTGCACCCAGCAAATACAATATCAGAGACTAAAGCATTTAATTAAATAGTGGGGTGTACTGTATGATAATTGTTAAAATTGATAATTACTAAAAAAACTATCTGCGAAAATTATTCTATACCATGAAATTGTTTCGTGTTCAGTTCGTTCAGTTTCTAATTAATACAAGAGATCCTAAACTAACTAAAATACCATGGAGACAGATAAATAATTTTTAGAGACTACTATTCATCAAGTTGCTCACATGTAAGGCGTTTTAACATTTTATACCTCAATAAACATCATACCTATATCACTGATTAGAAAGATAGTGGTAGTAAATGATAATAGTGATCCCAATAGCAATAAATATAACAGTTATTGTAATAAGAAATACCCAAAAAAAAAAAAAAAAAAATCAAAAATCCCCCGCATGCCTCACTTATCGATTTATAGTCTAGATATTTATGCATACGTGCTGTCGAAACAATTGAGCCCATTTAATTACTAGATTCCTTTATTTTACAATGCAATCTTTGATTCAGGCTCATACTGGAAGAAAAAAAGGAAAAACAGAAGAAAATTTGCAAATTCCTATCTTTAAATGATCAATAGTAGGAAAAGGAGCAGGATCAGCGATTAAAAACATAGTAAAAAGTAGAAGAAGACGTAGTTAGAGGAGTAAAAGAGGAAAAGAGAGAGATAGAGAGAGAAAGGGCATAAGAAGGATGCCACAGTGCTGTGGATGTCAGTCGTCCAGGGGGAGATGATCAGGCGAGTCGATAGGCCATAGGAGGGCCCTCGTGGGGTGAGAGGAAATCGGATCTCCACTGCAGCCATTAACAGTAGAGGTGAGAGGACGGGAGATCGGTTTATTAAGCGCAGGTCAATCCACGCATACTATGTTTCAGATCCCAAACAGATAGTGGAGAAGAAGGGAAAAAACAAAAATAAAGAGTGAGAGAGAGCAACTGCAGTAGTAGTAGTAGTAGTAGTAGTAGTAGTAGTAGTAGTAGTAGTAGTAGTAGTAGTAGTAGTAGTAGTAGTAGTAGTAGTAGTAGTAGTAGTAGTAGTAGTAGTAGTAGTAGTAGTAGTAGTAGTAGTAGTAGTAGTAGTAGTAGAAGTAGTAGTAGTAGAAGTAGAAGTAGTAGAAGTAGTAGTAGTAGTAGTAGTAGTAGTAGTAGTAGTAGTAGTAGTAGTAGTAGTAGTAGTAGTAGAAGTAGTAGTAGTACTAGCAGTAGTAGCAGTAGCAGCAGCAGCAGCCGCAGCCGTGTTCTGTGAGGCTAAGTGATCCTCGTGATAGGGATTCATTAACAATCGTTAATTAAGACATTATCGCGTAATATTGATCTGCCTTACTCTCTCACTCTCTCTCTCTGCTCTAATCTCTACCCTATACCCAAGCTCATTTGCTCCAGCCAAGCTACACTTAATTCCTGCTCTTTTCTTCTAGAACCCAGTGCCTGCAGCTTTAATGAATGAATGAAACACGCCTCATAAATAATTAATCTACCGAGTAAGCCGTGACCATCGACCATGCCCATACACCATACATGGAACTCTCGCACGTTACCGCTCTCTCTCTCTCTCTCTCTCTCTCTCTCTCTCTCTGTCTCTCTTTCATACACTCACACACCCACTAATGATGTGAGAGAGAAAAAGACGTACACAAACAGGAAGCTGTACTTAACTACATACTTGAGCAGACACTACACACACTACTGCTGAACGTATATTATCTTCATGTCTCCTAGTAGTTACAAAGCCTAACTCTTAGACGAGCTTGCTACAGAAAGCTTTAGTCAGCAGCTATATTAGCTACTATGCAACGGTAGTATAAAGTACATAATAACGTACATATAAATACACATAAATGACAATGCCAAACAGCCAGAAAACTAAAAAAAAATTCTCAAGATCGTAAAGGACTTTTTAGCTTTTTTTTAACTGAAGCGTAGGATACCTATGCTTGCTTTCCAGGCTTGCGTATATAGATACCTCTAATGCACGTACACATACCAGTTGTGCTAAAGAAGGTAAAGAAAAAAATCAAAAAAAAAGGTCAGCGTTTACTGCATGCACAAGTGTTTTGTTAATCGCACGGCCAATGTAGGCGTGATAACCATACCTGAGAAAGCTCATGGCCCTCTGCATTTTTTCTGAGGTCAAAACATTAAGTAAATATAAGATATTTTCTGAATACAAAGTTTCTATACGACATTAGCTGATAATGAATTAAACTGGTAATTAAGTAATTAATGTACATCAGGTGTAGAGGAAAGTAGCCTACAGCATGTGTATTAAGGCTCAGGGCCCATAAAACTTAGAAATTGTAATATAATAATAATACATTTTTTAAATTATACTTATATAGGCGTAATACATGCGAGCATAAATCAATGATTTCAGATCGGTGACCTTGAAGAAATACCTATGTAAACGAAGTGGATTTTGCATGTTACTCCCCGTTAACACTACCTCCTTCACCGTACCATCCCATACCGGTCCTCTCCACACCATACCACACCACATCAAACCACATAGTACACATTTTAAATCATATTATACTAGCAGCCTCTCCGTCTCGGCTTTGCCCGAGACTCACTAAAAGGAATACCGTAGTGTGTTGACATGTAATGTTAAACGTTTTTAGTTAAGAATCTTACATCTACTTCTGATACTTCTGAGAACAAAAACATTCTTATTAAAAAAATGTTTATTCGGAATTCATACAGTTTATTTGGTCTAGTAAAAAGCTACAAAAAGCAAAAATAATATAATCATGCTAAAAAGTACCGTGCATTCCTTATGGCATAAAGTAATCAGTAGCCCTAAAAATCCGTTGATTTGCAGTTTTTCCCGTGTAATTTATGAACATGGCTATTTTTTTAAGCTGTAAGGATTCAGGACTTGCAAAAAATTTTTAATTAAAAAAAATTTTTTCTCTTATCTCACAACTTTATTGCCACAGCAACCAAGTCCTGAAGCTTAATCTTTTCATTTTTATCGCTACAAAAATAAAAGTACATATTCTACTTATTTAAAAATCTGCAAGATTCAAGAGATAACTATGAAGGTAATAGTAAAAAGCTTATCTCTCGCTTCATAAATTCTTTGTTTATCGATTTTGATGTTGTTTTAATCTCGATAAATATTTAGTGTCATTTTCTTGACGCATTAAATTGTATTCATTAGATGTATTTAAAGTTTTCCTTTCAATTCGACTTCTTGCGACTTTTGGCATAGTTATAACTTTTGTGAGCCCTAACGGCTATTTTCTTTTAATTTGTAAGGTTGTAATATATTTTTTGGCAAAGTTGTTCAATGTCTAATGACCCTAAAAGAGACTGGTGAGCTTCTTAAGTAAACTCTTTCTTGACTGAAGTTTCCAGCAAACGTGATTGCCTCTAGACCTTAGGGTGATCTTTTCTGGCCTGTTATCATAGCACTACACTGATCAAGAGAAAAACTACAACGTTTTAAGTTTTGGAGCTAGTTAAAGAGCTGTTTCCTAACGTCTTCTGGTATTACGCTAAAGACGTTGGTGTCTAAAGCACCTTTTTTTTGCAGACTCAGTTGTTTTGGTGATCTAAGGTGGGAAGATTGGTTCGTGATGCTTGCCCGTTGGAGACTATCCCGTTGGATAAAACTTATTTTTTCTCCATAGCTGTGAGTTTCTCCCAGCGCAGACCTTGAAGAGGATCGGTGATTCCTGGTTGAATGCTTAGAGTCAAAAGGGTAATATGGGGTGGTCGGTCACCACGGTTCCCAGCCTTGCGACGAACAACTCCGCGTGTGACGTCTGCCAATAAATATCTGACTTGCTTCAATAGTGGCTGGCTTTACATAGTCTTTTATTCGACGAATCGTTTCCGAAAATGGTATTAAAAATGTGGTAAGGTAGTTTAAACTTAGATGGCCCTTAGAAAAACCGATGAAATTGATGGTTAAGTAGGGAACGTAAATACTTATAATTGGCCAGAAAACGGCCAGTGGTGAAATTTTTAGTTATTTCTTATTATTATTTTTGATGATGGAGAGCCAGCTGCGGGAAGCTTGACTTTCATTCTTGGAGTCTCTGTGAACGAAACCGTACTGGAGGCAGGTACGCCGCTGACCAAACAATATATCGTCTTCAGGTTATTCCCGGATAACCAAACGCTCATCGTGATCCGAGAAAGTGGGCCTGGAGAAGACCTTCTCTGGAGGTATACCGTTGAGATGATCACTAAGAAGGAGGCCATTGTGGCTGCTCGTACTCTTCAGGGCTGTCTTTCCTGGCTTGCATTTGCAGTAGAAAATTTTCTGACGGCTCCAGGCCAGATGGTTAAACATTGAACAGCTACAAAACTCTGAAGTGTTGGAGCAGGTTGTGCTCTGGCTAAACACGTCTTCTGGTATTGCCCTGGAGACGTTGACGTTCCGAATGCCTATGTTTTCGTGTCACTCAGTTATCTTGGCGATGCAGGGTAAAAACCGATTTATTTCGCTTGCTCATAAAAGAAAAGTGTTATCAGTAGCCGGGGTGCCCAGCTGCACGACTGTCAACTCTGCTCTTTGCGTACTGCCGATGAACGACTACGATAATCGACAACTCGATGGGGCATTTAATAACCACTTCTCAATGTCTTTAATTGCGGATGGCTTTAATTTTACCTCGACGCCACCTAGCAGATCCTATTGAACTTAAGCGCAAAGGCTGTCTTATGTTAGCAAAGATTTGAGCTCATCGATTGCTATCAATATTAACTTTTTCATGAAAAAAAAGTCATTGACTTGCTAAATAATATATATGTAGCTATACTACGATGATAATCACTATGGAATAGGTAATTTAAATATTTGAAAATAGTAAAAAAATTAGAAAACAACTTCTTACATTATATTTCTTTATGATAAAAACTGTTTTAATTCTCATTTATATTTACATACCATCTAAAAAAAGCCAGCATGTGGGACTCGAAAGTCCCCTGGTAAGAACCAAGTTCTTGCATGTACGTAGAAATCAGATGTATACAGTAAAGTACGAGGTTCTTCAATACGTGTGAGTTTAATATGTCTTTTTCATCGTGGGTTATGGCAGTATATGTCTTTCCTGTAGATTTGCCATGTACGAAAGGATCGGAAACCCATCAGCCAGAAAGAACTAATTTTTTTTTACCGAATTGTCATTTTAATGGTTTATTAAAAATGATGATTATTGGGTATCAAATGTGTCATTTGGTTAATAAAAACAAAAAAAAAATAACGAAATACGCAAAGAGTAATTTGTTAGAAAATTTGTTGAAAAAATCTGTAAATCGTTTACCAAAATCAGTTTCCTTGCTCATACCTCTACCAGTGCAGAAGTATATGCACATTGCGTAATAATGTTTACTCCGCAAAATGAGGCTATCAACACACATACATACATTTAGTCTCCTCAAACACCTTTTTGTAAGTCATTTGGTACGCTCGTAAACGCGTATTCAGCGCATACTTTCTCAATTTATTTCTTAAGTTTTAATATTCTAATTTGCCACCAATTTTCTATTGGTTATGTGTTGGTGGCACCTGGGCTTAGATGGGTATGAGAGTCGTGCATATGCATGTCAACCAAAAGTTCTCTTATTTATTTAAACAACACTGGTTTGCAGGAATTTTTTTGCATTTAATTCGTTTTATTAAATTCTCTTCAATTTCCAATTTCCTTTTTTTTTTTTTTTTTTTTTTTTTTTTTTTTTTTTTTTTTTTTTTGCTGCCAGCGAGCACAGAAGTGCACGCTTTATTCTTACGCTTTCTAGTTGATGGGTACCTTCACTAGCTCTCTCTCCCTCTATCGGTCTGTGTTGCCACTGCTACTCTGTGCTTCCCCCTCCCCTAAAAGGGCATACTTTTTTCATCCCATCGTAACCCACCCTAAAGAACTTCGTTCAAAAATAAGTGGACAGTGAGTGCTCGGTACCCGAATAACACGTAATACTTTTTTAAAATTATATGGCAGATAATACAATTATAAATATAAATATACCTTCCATAAAACAATACTGTGTACAAAAGTAGTACAATTATCGCTGGGAAAATCGTAAAAAAAAAAGAAACAAAATTAAAAATGAAAGCTGTACTTGGGGTGGTGCCATCACGTTGTGTGGTGTGGTGTAGGAGGACCAGGAGTGCGTCAAGAAGGGCGGGGCGGAGGGGAAGAATTACGCAAAATCCGCTTCCATTACACTTTTTCTCAAGGTCACTAATCTGAAATCGTTGATTTACTCTGTAGGGCAGAACGCGCCTATAGGAGTATAACTTCCAAATTTTTTTTAATATGTAAGAATTATACTATGACTGAGTAGATACTTACTCAGCAGTCCGCTTTCTCCTCCCCACTCTGCCCAAGTACACATTTAAAAAAATAATACTTTCTCTTATGATTTAAGAACAAAACGATAATATTTTTGAATGCATTAAAACTTTTATAGGTTCAAATCAACAAAAAGTTATCAATCATGCGATAAGTGTGTTTTTTATTCACTGATCATTAAATACATACTACTGACTCTTTATGATAAAAATAACAATTTTTCAAATATTGCGTGCAAATACGCCATACCACTGTGTTACGGCTCCTTATTCTGGTAATCTGGACATACTAACACTTTGCCACGCCTGTTTCATGCTGTGGCACAGATGCGCCGATCCACTGAAGGCCACCTTCTTACTTAGAAACACCTTCCTTTATGTTTACCAGCAGTAATAGCTACTTTGACTGACTGTTACTGCTGCAATTATTGGTCCATTTAATCTACGAAATCGTATCCTACATTAAACATAATGTTAACTAAATAAGACATGATAGAAAAAGTGTCAAACGAATGATGCCTCTTAAATTAAAACTAGTGACTATCGTGATTTTTTTTATAAAGATATACTTACTTCTATAGGCAAGTTATGCGTGAGAGTAAATCAACGATTTCAAATTAGTAATCTTCGGAAAAAAAGTTTAAGTGTGACTTGTTTTTAATGAAAATTTTCATTTACTGTCTAATAACTAATTTAGTATGGTTATTTATTGAATTGTAACGTCGATGAACTAAAATTCCAAATAACTTTTTCCCCACTTATTCCTTGGGAATTTTTCATGTTGTTTTAAAAGTGTTTTAAGCAAGAACCAACGTACATGTGAAAAAAAGTGAATCACCTGCAAGTTACTTGTACCGGCAGCACAGTGATGATTCATGTATATGCATGCTGGCCTATGCTGATTAGAAATAAAGAACAAACAAAATGTTCTCGATCCATAAAAATAAAATAACTATAGATGTGAAAGTTAAACTGAGAATGGTTAAGCTGAGGTGTAATATTATATGCAAATACATTTTGAGCTTAAGATTCAACTACATGATGCTTAATATAAGAATAACTCACAGATGATATATATATCACCATATATTATAGAGTTATATTGACGAAAGTGAGTCTCAGCCCCCCTCCCCCCACTTCCCTTCAGCTCCCTCACTGCTCCTCCTCGAATAACGTAGTTATTTGCTTGTTTTAACGTCATTTTTGTTCAAATTGTACTTGAGTTAGCTCCCCCCCGCTCTCCTCCTCGCTCCCACTCCACCACCCCTTCCACCTCTCTCCCAAAAAATACTTATTTACAGAATGTCTTACCATCATGAATGTTAAAAAATATGCGTAATTTATTACCCTAGTCATACCTCGTTTTAAGGGTTTTTTAAGTCACTGATCATAGGTCTCCCTCTGTCTATTCGTTCCACCTTACTCACTATATGTCTCTGAAGAACCATTATTTGTTTAACTTGATTGAACTTTCACACTTCAAATCTCTTTCTGGTCCATGTTTACTTCACCCAAATATAAAATTCTTGTTTACCTGGGGACTTTACTAATAAAAAGATAGAATCCAGGAGGAAATATAATTAAAGAGACAAACACAATTAAGCTTTTGAAACAATAATTCATTCTGTTAACGTGTTGTGACATTTCATGTGTCATCTTAACCCATCTGTTCTTCTAAAACCCTTTCCACATTTTTTACTTATTTGTTTTTCATGGTCTTTATAAATAAATATGTGTATGTTTAAATGTGACGACCTTTGAAGTTACATATTTTTGAATTACTGAAAAATTTTTTGCTAAACAATATTTTCAATTTCTGATTTATTTTTGGATTCAATTTGAATAAAAATTCTTTTTGGATTCTTACATCTTGATAATGCAACGTATAATTTTCCATTAGAGAATGAAGGTTTTTTCATGTACAATCCTAAGGAATCAAAACTCTGTCCTTATGATTTGTTAATAAACATAGAACACGCTTATACAAAGGGAAACTGTTTCCTATGAAAGACAGCAGGTAACAATGATGAGGTGCCAGTATCTAATTTTATTGTAGGAATATGAACTTTGCTTTCTTTTTTTTCTTCCATTATTATTTTTGCTTCTATATTATACTTAAATAATTTTGTTATTTTTAATCTTGTGCCTCTACAGAGACCGTCTGATTTACTTAAAGTTCTTATTAACACTACTATAGCATTTATTTTTAATTTTAATTCATGTGGTTGAAGACCTTTTTTGATATTATTTGAAAATTCTACTGGAAAATTAATATTAATATTATCATATGTTTTATCAACTCTTTTGTGAGTCACGTATTCTGCTGTTGTGAACTAATTATTAGCCTGCATTGATAAACATATGAGTAACGTCGTTATTTTGTCTATTTAATCTGCTAGTGGGGGGTTGGCGTGCGGAGCGCGCAGGGGGGCGTTAGCCCCACTAGCATATATATATATATATATATATATATATATATAAACATATATATTAAAGCAAAAATCATAGTAAATGCTACCGTGTGAGACTACACTTTGGCACTAATTGTGGCTACCCAACGTAGCTAGTCGAAGAACCAGGCGCACAATTTTCGAAAGTGCGAGACTCGTATCGAACAGCATGCACCTACGAGAAGAGGAGTGGATTCGCATGGAAATGAGCATATAGGCGCACAGTTTGGAGACATGTGAAAGGGTTACACCGAATGTTTACCTACGAGGAGAGAGCGGAAATAACGACTATAGCTATATAGCTACGTGCACAGCCAAAGCTATCTCGGGAGTACCACTCTGTGAGCTTAGTACACACATATATATGTCTTGACGTGTCGGCGTTAGCAGTAGCATGGATGCTGTAGAACTAGTTCACCTTAACTGCGCGTATCGCCACGAGCCTGCGCAACCACCGCACGCAACAGCTGGGGGAGAGAGGAAGGGGGGGAACTATGTGAGGAGTGCTGGCAGCGCTGATAACAAAGCTATTCAACTCAACACTACTCTTAACTCGTAGCTTTTAGTTCACACGGGAAAACACAGCAGTCATTTTTATGTAATTACGCCGAGTATTTGAAACTTATCTCAAATTATTTTGCAATTATGGGTTTCATCAACACACTTTCAACAAATAAATTTTCAACACAAGCCTGACAAGCTCACTATAAAACCAATGGAGCAGGATGCGACTTTTCACTTTACACAATTTTACAGTCGTATACACATAATACTGTTATCAGTATAGATGTATGGGTATGTAATCGGGAAAAAGATTTGACACTATCATTCTTATTCTTAAATACAAACACGTTCATTCTTACACTCTTAAATATACGCTATCTTTAGTCTTTACATTAAAAAATACAATTGTAAGATGAACTGAAAAAAAGCAAGATCAAGCCAAATAAGAAAATACGAAAGCTGGGAGTGCGTATTCACAGACTGACTATGTGGGAATAAATCAAAGTATATGTTTGCGATGCTGCAGTGCAGTGTCGCGCGTCGTAACGTAACGTTTCAATTCCTCGCTACCACGCATAATCTGAAATTTAGTAACGAGTGCCAAGTATACATCTTACAAGTACTCATTGGTGCAATATTCAATTTTAGCATATTTTATAATATAGACGTTTTTTATGTAATTATGAAATAAATATTTTCCAATGTTTATTTAATACGAGTAGCTGTTATTTAAAAAAACTATTTTATTTACAGAAATTAAAAAATTAAACTTTATTGTGATTATCATGAAAACTTACATAATAACACTATACACGTAACATTAGATATTGAAAAGAACAAAAATATAATTGAAAATTAAAAAAAAATTTGATGTTGTTGAATTCGGAACCTGGACCTTCGGCTCCTGGAGCAAAAGCATTACCGCCCGTGCTACCGTCGATACTAATATCATACGCAAAAAATTGACATCGCCCTTAGCCCCCCTATAAATAAGGTTTTTTTTTCATTGATTAGGCCGTTAAGACCGAAGTTCAGTATAAGGTAAAATTCTATCAGTTTAAACTATATTTTTAAATGTTTAAATTTGTGTTAAATCACCCCTCCGTCACCCCCTCCTCCCCACATAACTTTATAATCCAATAACCCCATTACACAATGAGCCTTCCTTACAATTTTTAAGAACTTCCTTTAGTCATTTATCAGCAGCATCTCTGAATGAAGTAAAATTATATAAGTTATTACGTCATTTTTTGTTTAACTATTTTTTATACCCCCTTTCCCACTTTCAGTTCTCCTAACACTTTGTAAGAGAACTTATCAGCCTTGTCAGTATTTCTGAATAGCAACTTTTAACCACTACTTAGCTTCACGTTACTAATCCTTATTTCGGTTTTCATGTCATTTCTAGTTATATGACTATTTGCACCTTCTGTCTTAGCTACTCTTACAGTTTTAAGAAAGCTTCTTATTTCTAGAAAATAAGTACATTTCTACACCACCGTTGAGGTAGTGCTCTGCAGCACTGGTTTCTCTTTCTTAAATTTTCTAAAAGCTTATAAATTGCATTATTAAGTAAGTATAAGAGCATGACATTATATTTTTATACCTAATCAATAACAACGAATTAACTTAAAGAACATTTAAACCGTGGACCTTGCTTGTAGCCCTATTGATAACAAAAAGATAGAAATTGTATTTATTGAAATACGTTAAATGATGCACATTGTCGTAAAACACTATTTAAACAAGTATTTTATTGACTTAATACATTACTTTATTGTTTAAATTAATTGTGTAAGAATATTTCGGGCAACTTTATACTTTGGCTAATGTAAAGAAATTAAATTTTATTTTATCTACTTTACATTAGTTAGAGAAGTTCACTTGCTAAGAAAGTTAACGTGAATATACTGATAATACTTCAAACAGAGATAAATAAGTGTATAAGAAACTTTTGATGCAGATTTCAAGTCCCTTTATAGCTTACAAAGTGAGACATTGATAATTTTATTTTTGAACTTTTAACGTGAAGTCTTATGAGAATAAGTACTGTTCTAATACATAACCTGCAATATCTGGATAACCGACGTTAAGATTTAATTGAAATTTTTTTTGAAAATAGCTTCAAACTTGGTGATTACGCAGCTATAGTCTCATCTCCATTTAATACTTAAGAAATGAGCAATAAATAAGTGAATAAAACAATTTTCCTTCGACAGCTACTGTTAGTACGTTACGTTACATCTGTATATATAGTCAGAAAGATTACATACACAGCTCATCTTATGCGTCAAAAAGTTTGGGTACGAGTGAACTTCCTTAACGTCGAAAATTCATTTTCAAACCATATTTTCTATTTATAAATTATTATCACATTCTATTTAAATACTAATTCTATTTTTATTTTTGCATCTTGTTAACACGGCGTATAATTGATCATGCAAAAGCAGTGGTTTTTTAAAATGTAATCGAATATTATTAAAAACTTTAACCTTGCGATTTATTGATGGTCATCGAAAACCCTAAAACTAAAGGAAATGGGTTTCTGTAAAAAATAAAAAGTAATGATGATAAATTTCCTGTATTAAAAGTTATTATTGGTATAAAAACTCTTTTTTTAACTTTTTTTCCAGTTATAACTTTTGCATTACTATTGTATTATAGTAGTTTTGTAATTTCTTATCTTGTACCGTTTCAAAAGCCATCAACTATACTTAAATATCCTATCAACGTATCATTATCGGATTTAGTAACACCATTGTAAGTAGCATGATTTAGGCTGTTGTATGTTTTTATTTCTTCTTGTACATGATTTAGAATTTGATTGTTCAAAAAGTAAGTATATTTGTTATGAGAAATAAGTTTAATTATATTTATTAAAAAAGTTAATATCTTTACAAAAAATATTGAAACCCATATCAGTTGTTTTCATTTGTTTCGCACTTTTAACGATTCAATTTTTTCTTCTCCAATCTCTAATAATAACTTTAAAAATGTTTTGTTAATCCAACGAATATACATGATATTAATTTCTAGAATACGAAACAACGACAAAAGATATGATAATTTAATACGTTCTTGTATAATCATGCTTCTGTTACTATATTTTGAGACTAGAAAAATCTGTCTGAAATCGACTCCTTAGCTATTAGTTTAAAACCAAAACTGATGATTGTATCACATCAATTACGTAATGTTCTTTCAACTGTTACTAAGGCTTTTTTGAGATCATAAAAGCTTTGTCCCGTCTATTTAGATCTACTTCTTTCAATTTCTTTTTGAAGTGAAAACTTCTTATGGCACGTTGGGCACTTTTGTGGGTGAGCATTTTCAGCCGTTCTCGCGACAGACGAGATTTTACACAGATATACTCCGCGTGTATTCTTATAATATATGTATACTATACGCGCTCTTTGCATAGGCATTCGTTCGTGCTCTCGCGACAGACGAGATTACATGCCTATATGTATACTCAGAGTGTATAGGTATGCGAGAGCGCTGCATGCTATACGCAGCAGCATTGGTCTGAGCATTATTCCACGCTCACAGTTCATGCTTGATCGCACATAGCACCGCTGCCTGGATCTCACCGTGAACTACTTGGCACGAGAATTCAAATTCAAAATCGTATGATTTTTTCAGCAGACAGTAGACGCAGAAATTCATATTCGAAAGAAATTTTTGTACGTATTGGCTAATTAATGCCTCAAAATATTGGATAATGTTGTATGATTACATACATAAATAGTATACCAAGAATTCTTTCGAATTTGAATTTCCGCGCCTACTGTCTGTTGAAAAAATCATACGATTTTGAATTCAAATTTCGCGCGAAGTAGTACTCGGTGGGATCTAGTCAGCAGCGCTATGTGCGATCAAGCATGAACTGTGAGTGTGGAATAATGTTCAGACCAACGCTGATACGCAGTCTTTGCATGGGCATTCGTTCGTGCCCTCGCGACAGACGAGATTGAGAGTTTTTTATATTTATTTTATAAATGAATATTAAACGGAAAATTTATTTATTTAAATATTCCATTTGACTTGTGTTGCTGCTATGGTATTGTGTTAAAAAAATTGATAAATTTTGTATTTACTATTTACTAATATTTACTCATTTAAATAAAACCACTTTCTTCGAATATAGTTTCTATATTATTATACTTCATGTCCATTCAAAAAATGCCCACATTGCTTTGATAAACTCGATTTTTTATGTACAATTTCTCATGTCGCGAGCGCACCTACAAATGCACACCCAAAAAAGTGCCCAACACGCCATAAGTTAAAGTTTTTACTTCTGACTGCACTCCCGGAGTGCTTAGTTTTTTTAGATTCAACTTCCCAGATCAAACTTTTTACACTGTTGAGTCTAATGGTAAACGAAATAATCTATGACTGGTCATTTCTTTTAGTAAAGTAAAAAAAACCAATTACACCTTTTTTCCCAGAATCAATATATAATCAATAAAATGATTAAAAATGTGTTTTAAATGATATCTCTATCGATATCTATTGTAATTAGAATTAAGGTCAATCACTTTTTTATTCAAAGACATTTATTTAATTTACGCTTCTTCTGTTTTGACCCTCAAACTACTTTAAAAAAATTTTCTTATTTTTTTAACTTTAAGAAGTAAACTAAAAAAACAAAGTATTTAACTGATTAAGAAATAAGGGGCCTGGCGCGCGGAGCACGCCATATATACAGTGTTAGGATGCTTAGAGAAAGTGAATTCTGCAGACTTTACGTGCTTCTAACATTTACATATATATATGACATGGTTTTTTGTCCTCATAATTACCCTCCCATACATATAATTTTCTGCATAAGTTACGTTTACACACACACATATATGTAGTTAGTTATAAGAGTTTTTATATAGCTAGTTGAAAAGTTATAAGAGGTAGAGATAGTTATAAGAGTTTAAAACGAGGTTTTAGAAATATCTATTGACACATACAGGATACCTTATACAATATTAAACCCAAAATTATGAAAATAATAAAAATTAGACTTATAACGCAACAAGCCTTCTGCGCCCTCCACGCGCTAACCCCCCCACCCTTATTGTGTTATAAGTCTAATGTTTTTTAAATAAGCTTTGCATTAATATTTTATGAAGCCTTAAAAAATGATAAAAATAATTGTTAGTATGAAAAGAAGTATGTTAAAGTATATTTGACAGAATTCAGAAGACTACGGCATATATATATACATATACTAGTGGAGCTGATGCCCTCCTGCCCGTTCCCCGCACCAACCACCCACTAACAGATTCAGTACATGAAATAACGACGTTAGTTGTGTATTTATCAATGCAGGCTAATAATTAGTTTACAACAGCAGAATACATGACTTACAAAAGAGTTGATAAAACATATGATAATATAAATATTAATTTTCTAGTATAATTTTCAAATAATATCAGAAAATGTCTTCAACCACATTAATTGAAATTAAAAATAAATGCTATAGTAGTGTTAATAAGAACTTTAAGTAAATCAGACGGTCTCTGTAGAGGCACAAGATTAAAAATAACAAAATTATTTAAGTATAATAAAGTAGCAGAA
Source organism: Copidosoma floridanum (assembly GCF_036245765.1). Classification (NCBI taxonomy): domain Eukaryota; kingdom Metazoa; phylum Arthropoda; class Insecta; order Hymenoptera; family Encyrtidae; genus Copidosoma; species Copidosoma floridanum. Next base: position 23,849,134 of record NW_028321878.1, on the reverse strand, counting down.
ATAATAATGGAAGAAAAAAAAGAAAAAAAAGTTTATAATCCTAGAATAACATTGAATACTGGCACCTCAACATCGTTACCTTTTGTCTTCTATAGAAAACAGTTTCCCTTTGTATTAGCATGTTCTATGTTTATCAACAAATCACAAGGACAGAGTTTTGATTCTTTAGGATTGTACATGAAAAAACCTTCATTCTCTAATGGAAAATTATACGTTGCATTATAAGAATCGAAAAAGAATTTTTATTCAAATTGAATCCAAGAATGAATCAGAAATTGAAAATATTGTTTAGCAAAAAATTTTTCAGTAATTCAAAAATGTGTAACTTCAAAGATCGTCACTTTCAAACAGACATATATTCATTTGTAAAAACCATGGAAAAAAATATGGGAAAAATGTGAAAAGGGTTGTAAAAGAACAGATGGGTTAAAATGACACATAAAATGTCACAACATTAAATCAACAGAATGAATTGTTGTTCTTAAAGCTTAATTGTGTTTGTCCATTTAATTATACCTTCTCCTGAATTCTGTCTTTTTGCAAATAAAGTACTCAATTAATCAAGAATTTTATATTTCGGTAAAGTACACATGGACCAGAAAGAGATTCCAAATATAAAAGTTCAATCAAGTTAAACAAATAATGGTACTGCAGAGACAAACAGTAAGTGAGGGGGAGAGAATAGATGCAAGGGACCTATGATTAGTGACTTGAAAAACTCTAAAAACGAGGGATGACTTGGGTACTAAATTATATATATTTTTCAACATTTCAGATGGTTAAATATTCTATGAATAGGTTTTTTTGGGGGGGGAGGTGGAGGGGGAGGTAGTGGGGGAGCAAGGAGGAGTGGGGGGGAGCTGAGATTTACTTTCGTTACTACAACTGTATAATGTATGGAGATATATATACTAGTGGGGCTCCGTCCCTCCCCCTGCGCGCTTCGAGTGCCAACCCCTGGCGTAAAAGATTTAAAGTTTTCTTTGTTGATCTTGAATTACTTAAAACTCATCTGTATTACTTTTATTTCATTTTTTTAAGAATATTGAAAAATTTTAAATGTAAAAATTAATTAATTTCAGTATTCCTTGCTATGTACAGCAATAAATATTTCAAATTTTTATTCACATATTACATTATTATTTATAAATTTAAAAAAAAATGTAATATCTACTCACTGTTTCATTTTTCTTAAAAAAACGCTTTCGTCAAAATTCTGAAATGAAAAATGGGACTTATGGTACAAGTATTAAAATTGAAAGCTTCTTAGATTTATTAAATTTTCACGTTATAGTTAGTTTCTCAAACAACGATATTAAAACATATCGAAATTTAAATAGTAATCTTAAACTGAATTTATTTTTTTTTTTTTCAAACATTGATTCTGGTCGTTATGATATATTAGATTTTTAGAATCCTACAAAACATTTAATTGATGATAGCTTACGAAAGTCATGCGGAAAATAAAAAGAAATCTGTCGTAATAATTTTAAAAGTATTAATAAAAAAAAAAAATTTTAACTTACTTTTAAACAATAATACATCTCTAAAAAACGAATTTAGTAGAAAAACTACTGATAAATCATGTAATATAATAAATGATTATTATTATAAAGAAGAACATTTTTTCAAGAATAATAAATTCAAATCTTCAAAGAATAAAAATAATATTGAAACAGAAGTTGACAATTCAATAAGTAATACGTTAAACACAAAACAAACAAAAAGTTTCATGAAAACTTAATAGTTAATCATACTGAGCCTAAGCAGTTCAAAAACTAAATAGACAATAGTTTATATCAAACAGATGGGAATAGATTGTTTAAATTTTTTTCTCTTTTTTTGTATAATAAAGACTATTTTTATTCTAGAACAAGATTAATGATAGTTTAAAATGTCATAAAAAATGAAGCTTTTATAATAGGTTTACTGTTGGAAATAAATATTCCAAAAATGTAAGGAGTTCATAAAACTATTTTAAAGTAGTGAATAACTCAGGGACTTATGGTACGTCAATTGAAATAAAAAAATTTGTGGATATAATAAATCTACATATTGCAATTGTTCTTTAGAACTCTATGAACGTGTTATATTTTGGTGATTGTTCTCATGATTTGAAATTGAACATTTACTTGTTAAATAGTGTGGATTCAGGTACATTTAAGTTATTGTGTTATCAAATTACTGGTATCAAAAGAAAACTAGGAAATCTTACATTTATTAAATAAAAAAAAAAAAAAAAAAGGAAAGTAAGTATGAAGAAAGTAATAATACATTTAATAACAGAAATTTAAATTTATTCTTGAGTTGTACTTTTAATAAAAATAATGATTTATTACTAAATCCTGCGTTTTATGGTGAAATAAGTTATAAGTGCATGTATTAATCAGCAGTATTTTGGCCAGAGAAAAAAAAATCAACGTATTGTCATAAGGAAAAAGTTCGTCTTAGTCCGTTGAGTAAATGTCATTTAGAATTGAAAGAACATTTAGTTCATGATTATTATTCTAGAATACTTATCAGGTACTACAATAATGTGTTTAGTTCTAAATTTTCGATAACTAGAGAAATAGAACAAAAAGGGAAAGGTATATATAATATTAAAATTCGAGGACAAATTTTTCATGTTGCGCTAAACACATTGAATTCTAATCTTGATGAAAAATCAAAAAATAGTCATCTATATATACACATGAGCGCGCGGTGGCTCGGTTGGCTAGGTCGTGGATTGGCACGCGGGAGACCGTGGTTCGATTCCCGGCCAGTGTAACTTTTGGGCAAGTACCTCTGTGAGTCTCACATGTGCTTTTTCACCACGCAATGCTCCTTGAAGAGGGTTTAGGCGACCTTCTCGTAGCATAATTGCCTAATTTCCTCCTACCCCCCTCCCAGTAATGGGAGGCCTCCCATCCCTTTTCTTGTCCCTTTCCCAAGTGCTTAGTGCCCAAAGTAGTGCCCTTATTAAAGGAGCCGGACGTAGAGCACTATAATATAAAGAAAAAAAAAATCTATATATACATACATATATATGATGATGATGAAATTGTTGTTGATGTAAAGTTAAAATCTATAAATAATAGTAAAATTCCTAAAAAACATATCGAATCTTTGACAAAATATATAAAAGAAAATCCAATAGCATAAAGGACAAACATTTACATTAAATCACGAATGTAGAAAAACCATCAAATTATACAATGATTTTTTTAAGAAAAACTGGCCAGCAAAAGCATACATACAATAAACCATTGACAGCAGAATGTTCTGCTATTATATTTTCAGACTCTGGACGACCAGAAAGTTTTAATCTTTGTGTTTACCCAAAAGAATTACCTGATAGTTATCCTAAGAAACATTTTTAAATAAACAGTCTAATTTCATCGATCCTATGGTATTTCCATTATTTTTTCCCTAGGGAGATTTAGGATGGAATACTGATGATTTTTAAATTACCTAAATAAGAGCGGAAAACTAACTATGTTACAACATTTACAGAAAACCTACAGAACAAATAAAATAAATTTTAATCTATTATTATACGGGAGACGGCTGGCACAATTTTTTATTTACTCTTACATTATGATGAAACATAACCGTTTAAATGATTCAAGATATAATCAAAAAAATTTAAGAATAGAATGTTATCAAGGTTTATTAGACGCAATTGTTAATAGTGCACCCAACATTTCTAAAAATTTCGAGACAAAGGAAAAAATTGGAAATCTTTTTATACTCCCATCTTCATACATTAGAAGTCCAACATACATGCAGAAACATTATCAAGATGCAATGTCTCTTCTGAGGAAGTGTGGTAGATCAGATTTACTTATTACAGTTACATGCAACCCTAAATAAAAAGAATTGAAGTTAATTTTATCAAAATTTTCTAAAAATACGACACCAAATGACATTTAAAACTTAACTGTTAGACTTTTTCACTTGAAATCAATGTCACTTTTGAATGACATCATTGAAAACGATATATTCGGTAAAATATTAGCATACGTCGATACCATCGAATTTCAAAAATGTGGTCTACCTCATGCACATATTTTAATAACTTTTTATCCTGATAAAAAAATTGTTACACCTGAACAAATTGATGCAATTACTATAGCTGAAATTCCTTCTGGTAATACGAAGCTCACAAAATCGATGATTACACACATGCTTTATGGACCTTATGTAGAACAAAGTCCTTGTATAATTGATAAAAAATGTACAAAAAATTTCCCCAAATCTTTTACAAACGTAACTTCATTTGAAATGATTGGTTACCTTAAATATAGAAAAATAAATAATACTTCCAAACAACATGTTTAGAAAATTTGGAAAAAAGATGAAATTTTAGTAGATGATTCAATGATCATACCGTATAACAAATTTTTTTAATGAAATAGAAATGTCATATTAATTATTCTGTGCATCTATTTAAAGCATAAAATATATTTATGACTATATACATAAAGGTAGTGACAGAGCATATATCAAAACTCAAAAATTAAAAGACCAAGATGAAGAAATATTTGATGAAATTAATAGTTACGTTAATGTTAGATATGTAGGTCCAATGGAAGCAGGTGGGAGATTTCAAGAATTCCCAATTTGCGGTAGAAGTCATACAGTTGTAAATTTATCGGTTTACCTTGAAAAAAAACAAAAACTGGTACTTGAAGAAAATAATTTTGAAACTGTTATAAAAAACTACAAGACACAGTTAACAGCTTGGTTTAAATTAAATAAACATGATGACTTTGCAAAATCCATAACGTATCTGAACATTTCAGAATACTAAATTTTTAATAATAAATTAAAAATTTGGTAAAGAAGAAAACATGTAATAAAAAATATTGCAATAGGTAGATCAAACGTTGTATTTCCAAAAAATCATGAAATATTTTTTTTTAAACTCATATTAAATAAAGTAACTGGTTTAACATTGTTCAAAGCTATTAGAACAGATAAAGGAATTACTTATGGAATTTTTAAAGATACTGTAATTGCAATGGATTTAATAGACAATGATGAAAAAATTGATGATATTTTTAAAGAAGCAATTGCTGTCATATTTCAATATTAATTAAGGCAATTTTTTGCTTGGTTTTTAATTTCAGAAAACGTTCAAAGTGATAAAATATGAAATAAATACAAAGAATTTTTTACAGAGGATTTGCCTAATAAGAAAGATAATTTAGCTCTTTTACATTTAGCTCTTTTACCAATACCCAAATTTTAGAATCAGAAGATAAACCATGTTAATGCTTTAATTTATCTTCACTAAAAAAAAATGGAGAGTAAAAAAGAAGATAAAGATGATGAAATACGACTCGGTGAAGAAATGTTTAACTCGATGTATAAAAGTTTCAGTAAAGATTAGAAAAATATATTTCATATTATTTCCCAACAGAAAAATAATATTTTCTATATAGATGGTCCCGGAGGGCCGGAAAAAACTTATTTATATAAAACGTTAATAATTTTTTTATTTTTCAAAATAAAAAAATCGTGTCAATGGCATGGGCTGGCATAGCATCAAGCTTGCTTTCAAAGGGGATGACCAGTCATAGAACTTTTAGACTTTCCTATGGATCGTAATAATATAGAGAGTGCATTGTTAGAATTCAAGTCAGATAAAAAAAAATTAAGAGAAGTTAATTAAATTATGTGTAATGAGGTTTCAATGATTCTAAAAAAAGCATTGGAAATAGTAGACAGAACGTGTAGAGATTTATGTAATACTGAAAAATATTTTGAAAATAAGTTAATTATTTAAGGAGGTTATTCTTGTCAGATTCTTCCAGTAATAAAAAATGGTAATAGAAAAATGAAAGCTGAACAAAATATTAAATCTTCATTATTATAAAACTCATTCTAAATTTTAAAATAAGAAAGCAATAATTGTTTTAACGATAAAGAGTTTTTTAAATAATTATGAGAAATTGGGGAAAGGGAAATAAAAACTTTCAATATTACTAAGAATTGGATCTCAAATGATGTGTGTTCTTAAATATTTTCTAATATCTACAATTGTTTCGTGAATAGTGTTAAACTTATATAGCATAACGAGTACACATCTTCTTTAACTCATTAAATTCTTAAGAAATTAACTGGAGAAATTAAAACTTACTGTAGTATACACAATGCAACTTATTAAGGGGCTGTTAAATCGGACGATAATATTTATTTTAATTTTCTGGTGGAAATGCTGAACAATATTGGTGGAGAATTATCACCTCATAAACTAAATTTAAAAATTAGTACAATGGTAATGTTGTTGAGAAATTTAAGTATATCAGACAGACTGTGTAATGGAACACGTTTACGACTCACAAAATTATTACATTGTCATATAGAAGGAGGAATAATTACTGGAGAAAAAATTGGAAATCAAGTCTTTATTCCAATAATAACTTTAGACTCAGGAAATTTCTCAACATTACTTTTTTTTTATATCGTAAACAATTTCCAATCGTTGTGGCATTCGCTATGACAATACACAAATCCCATGGTAACAGTTTCAATAATGTAGATTTGAATTTTAAAAAACCCTTATTTTCTTGATTTTTACATTATTTATTGACTTTACTTAATGATTTTTTATAGATAAATTGGAAATATTGATGGCAATCAATTCAAAGTTATTTAGAAATATGTTATCATTTAACAAGTGTACAAGACATGATGTATTTTTTTTTTTTTTTATAATAATTTTTGTTAAAAACAATCAATTTTAAATTTTTTAGCATCAAAAATCTCTATTTTTTTAAACATAATTTATTAAACTATAATAGCTTAGTATACATCGACGCCTCGTATAAAAACCAGCCCAGTTCAGATCTTCCCTTTTAAAATAACATTGAAAAATATTAACTGGGCTGGTCTTCGTCTGAGGCATCGACATGAAATAAGAAAAATTATTATAGCTATTTTTAAAACATTAAGCTTATGTTATTGTCATTAATATTTTAAATGGCATGTGTAAATTTATAATACACGTAAAACAAGTATACACGTGTATCATTATAAATATTATTCGAATTTACGATTGGGTGTGGAAAGTTCTGTCCCTTCATGGTGATAATAGAGCTAAATTTTATAGGATATTCACTTAACCTTTTTAAATTAGGCAACACTTCCACGGTTATTAGTTTTTAATAATTATGTAACGTTTCAATTTGTATATGTAGTTGTATCACGTCATATATGTACATATAAGAAATAGTGAATGTTACATTGTTTTAAAATAATAGTACTACAAAAAAAGTTTAATGCACCGAGAACCTTATATTTATCAATGAATTTCAACAATTTGATAATCATTATATCATGATTTTTTATAAATTATTTTTTAACATTATCACATAATTGAACATAAATTTGATGTTTTATCTATATGTTAAATCCAAGATATAAGTCTATCTATTTGCCTTTTTAGCAATGCTGAAAAATAGATGAAAATAATTATTTTTACAACTAAGTAAAATTAATATTCATTATTAACAGGGGTAATTTGAACTTAATAGAAAAAGTTGTAAGGTGACAAGAAAAATAGTGTGAAAAGGCTTCGGAAGACAAAAAAAGTAGTGTGGGGGTCTGTGGAGGGCTGTGGTGGGACAAGAAAAGTGGTGTGGGGGTCTGTGGGGGGACACGAAAAAATATGTGGGGGGCTAAGGAGGGGCTGTGAAAAGGCTGTGGGGGGTTTCAAGAAAAAAAGGGGAATCTCGATTTGAAGGTAAAAACTGTCGAATTTTTAGCTGATTTGTGGGGGGTCTGTGGAGGGGCTGTGGGGGCTGTGGAAGGTATATGTGGAATGCCTCACACGAATAACTATATAATATAAGGAGATATATGTATATAAAAGTACGTTTTTATAAATTTTACAAGAATGTTTAATTTATAAATGTAAAAGGTATAATGAAAATAGGTAGGGCAAGAGTAAGATCTTTAGCACAATAGCCTTAGATCGAGACGTTATGGACTTAAATTAAGCTATTAGCCTATGCATACATTTTTTACGGGTTAACCGTCTACGCACAGCAGGAACATATGCAGCAAAATAATAGCAGCACAAGTAGGAATTCTCTTGCAAAAGGAACAAAAGGCCCTCGGTTTGAATTTAAGTATCGGTCAATGCACAAATTTTTGATGTGAAACATCTTACGGCGGGCAGTGAACAGCCACTTGAGGGGAAATATGCAACGAAAGTCTGGTCTACTCCTCCGTTGCTGTTCATCCCACCACTGGGGTCTTGTTCTCTCTCTCTTTTTCTCTCTCTTTATATATGTATACGTGGTACTATGAAAGTGCACTACCCGTATAAATAGCTATATAGAATAGATATATATCTACTTCTATATTGCTACATAGAAGCTAATATATCTTAGCTTCTATATAGAAGCTAATACATCTTAATAAAAATTTTCAAATTTTACGGATCCGAGAATCGAACTCACATCCTTTGGATTATTAGTTGGGGACCTTATCGATTGTGCTACACAACACACTGTTGTGATCTCTGTCGTTATTACTTATGGATACCGATCGAAAATCTTCTGAATTAAAAAATTGATCGATAACTAAGCATTTCTTATATTATATGTTATTTAGTCTGATCAATTGTAATTGGTCTAATAATGTTAAAACCGTGTTTTTTAGTTCGTTTTGTTTGTTTTTGTAACGGTTTGAGATAAAAAAAAAATAAAAATACCAGCGTGTAGGGCAAGAATTTTTTATCAATAAGTACTTGTAATTTCATTCAGACAAGAGCAAAATGTTGAGAAAAAAAACGAAAAAAGCATTTTGGCAGTACCTATGTTAAGAGTCAGTGAGATAGAGAGAATCGTTAGTTGCCTGTTGATGGATTCGCTCTCTTTCTATTCTACACATACGTACAGGTAGGCTTTTTTTATTGCTTTTCTTAATATTTTGGGGCTGTAGAAAACAATGAATTAATATAAGAGTTTGTATTATTTGTTCATTATTTATTAAAAGTTTCTTCTTTACGAATAGCATTATTTTAAAATACAAATATTCAACCGTAATGCAAAGTTTTCCTGAGATCATCTAATTGTGTTTATTCAAACTCCATCTCAACACGTCTTTAGGAAAGAATTAACGAAACTCGTGTACGCGTGCAACTATGTGGTACGTACATTTATCCAAAAAGAGACAGAAAGACAGTCAAAAATCATCACACAAACGTATTGTTGAACATATGTACGTACCTATGTGTAAGTAGGTAGTATAGTGTAACGTCGGTAATCTAAAATTACTAATAATTTTTTTTCCCTGCTCGTTTCCTCGGAAATTTCCATGTTGACTTAAAAGTACTTTTGAGTCGGGACCAATGTGCATCTGAGAAGAGATGAATCACCTGCAAACTCTATTTGTACCTACAGCACATCTATCAACTATGATTCATGCAAAAGCACGTTGGCCTATGCTGACCAAAAACGAAAAGCAAATAAGTTAATAAAACACTTTTTAATGCAGAGAAACGAAACAACTTTAAAAACTAATAGAGGCAAAAAGTCCAACTGGGAACAGCTAAACTGGGGTGCAATTCTCAATGCTGGCACAACTTGATACGATGTTAAAAATTAGAATAACGTAGAGTTAATACGTATAGACAAATAACAATACATACTACACTCCTAGCAAACCAACATCCTCAATTTTTCATTTGGTTTTTAAAGATGCATAGCTTGCCGAACTACCCTTTTTTTATTACATTTCCGAATTTTTTCATATACCATCCACAATAGCCTAAGCTTTTAAACTCGTTTAACATGTAAGGGAAATCGGGAAAACTGATCTGATTATTAATAATAGCTCTTTCCCCTTTTCTTGACTCATATGTGTCGAGAGAGAGTACATGCCGCTGCTCCAATATAAGTAACGGAATTTCTAAATCCCCAGAGCACCACGTGCTAACTCTCTCTCCAATGACTAGAAGTGAAAAACATATTACCTAAAATTCTACCGAAATTCCAAATTATTTTTGCCATATTGTAATCAGTCAAAACTACCCGCAAGTTTGATTATGTTAACTTGCGAACGGTGAAGTACTTCTATTGTTACCACTATCCTTACTTTCATAATTAAAATTACTATTACTATAATTATTATTATTATTATCACTATTGTTATTATGATCATACTATTACACTAATGTTATCATTATAAGTTTTTATAACAACGGTCCTCGTTATTTCTATTTAAGTATTAGTTGATATACCGTAACATACCGATCGGTTATTCACCCAAGCATTAATTGAAATATGAAGCGGTTCTCTCTGCCCTTTCTACAACAAGTTTAGTTAAATAAACGAATAGTACCTAGTATTAGTAAATACTAATAATACTTTATCTAAATATTAATATTAAGTTAAATTAAAGTTTTTAAAAATTTGGATGTAAAAGAAAAAGAAAAGGATTCTCTGGACGCGTGAAGGAGAATGAGCTGGATGTGGAATTGAACATCTATTGGTGCGCTTGGGAGCTTGACCGACGCGATGAAACGACCTGTGCGATGGCATGATCTCCTGTTCAACTCGGCTCGGCTTTCTGTCTCTTTTTCCACGCACTTACTGCCACCCCTCTCTCGTTTGTAACGTGTGTACTACCTGTATCTATAGCTATGTATAAGAGTGTACAATAAGTAAATATCATACATGTATTATACACATAGCATAAACATACGTATACACATATATATTATGTATTGTGATGTGTCGTGCCTTGCTCACCTTTCAGTCAGCAGCAAGACACGGCACATGTAAAATTATTCTTTATTATGACTTACTATAGGGCTAAGCGGATAGGAGAGACAGCTGGCAATCAGTATACATACATGGGCAAGATTAACATTTAAGCATTTATTTGCATTTATTAACAACTCAAAACTTATTATTATTTCTATACAATGTTTACTCTGCCCGACTATCCGACTTGGCCTGACTCTATACAACCTTAGCCCTGCAGGTTCAGGTCCGGCAGTTGCTGCTCGTCATAATACTTGTCTACTGTAGGGACGGGATGAATAGGAAATAGGCCTACCGTTCTTTTGCTACAGCAGGGGTCTCTCTGTAGCACTATCCTCGGGCACCGGGAGGTCCGACGAGCAGGGGTTGGCACTCGAACCCTGTAGTCCTTGACAGCTTGTGTGTGAAGGTCGTTGGGGCATTCTGGGTAGCCAACAGGTAGCTGTTGTTGTGCGCCTCCGGTGGCTGCTCGGTATAGCACACAGTCGTGTCTAGCACACACACCCGTAGAATTATGTAACGCTTCGAAGCCCTCGGATTATACGTCCCAGCGGGAAACAGACAAGACGGAGAGTGCCTTTCTTGTCGCCCTGACGATTCGTGCTCCCTCATACTGTAGCTACCTGCCTGTGTATGCGTCGGTGCGCTCACACACCCGCCGCTGCACACAGTCAAGGGCTGGCAGTGCTGCCTATAGTAGGGATAAGTGAAGAGATAGGTCGGTACAAGGGCCGTGGGTGGGGTCGTGTTATTGTTCTTTCTTGTTCTCGTTGTTTATATGTTAATAAACAACAAAATTCATATACATTATTTGCTTTTTTCTTATTTATAATATTCACTGATAAAAATACACATTTATGAATAAACTGTCCTTTTAATATGAGAATATAAAATGAAGATTATTTAGAGTCAGAAAAATAAATACTTTTCCTACCTCACGCGTTTTTAAGAGGCTGGTGTGTGCTCGGTAGAATAATAGAATTCACCACGTACACGACATTGCTTCGTGGCTGCCGAACATCTCTCGGGACCTGTTTCGCAGGTCCCTCGGGCCGCAAAATAGCCCTGAAGACAACGCCACTTATCTAACGGAAACTACTATTCAAATCATTGACAATTAAATACTACCGAGTTCAATAACATATTTTTAATGTTTCACATCTGTCATGGATCTCGAGACCCACACCTGGTTTTTTTCTACTGTGAGTTCGGTACTCTTGGTCCTATTTCACAGTATTGGAGTCCTGTTTATAGACGACTTACAGGCTTACATATAGTGTCAATCGTTGGATTTTCCTCGTATTATAAACCTATTGAATGAGGATATTAAGCGAGTTGCCTGGGTCAAAGCGCATGAATTGAACCTTAATTTTAGAAAAACTGTTGCTTTGTTACTGGGTACGTGTCATTGTTTGATGAGTATTGACACCGGATCATTGCCACCTTTGTTCGCTGATAGAAATGTGATAAAATTTGTATACAAGGTGAAAGACCTTGGCGTGTGGGTTTCTGGTGAGCTTGCCTGGAATAGTCATGTATCTAGTATGTGCTCGCAGGTTCATATACGTATATTTATAAGCATGCATATTACATGTAAATTTATGTTTTTGCCATTTGGATCACTGATTTTTTGCAAAAATAAATTTTGATTTAAATCTAAAAAAAAAATCTGCTTACAAGTTACAGCTCTCTCTATGAAGCTCACCCACCATCTCGAGGTGCTACTGGTGGAGTCGAATGCGATCATTTCTGGTCTAGGAGGTGGCCTTTTCGTGCAATCGGCAACCAAGGCTCTCGTGTAGCTGATGCTGCGAGATGGTACCTCTACGATTCCCATGTCAGCGCTGTGCCTGAAATGCCTTGGTCTCTACATTCTAGCAGGACCACTGGACCCAACAGCTGGTCAGGACTGGACTTATTAGGAAGATCTTGCCAATCCCGAGTTCCACCAACCTCGTAAGATTGATCTTCCTCTTGGAACAAATGTATACCACCTCCTCTCTCGCCCAGAATTTGTGTAGCTTTTCGAGATCTTTGGGCAGCATACAGTCCTTGGTAGTCGGTTGGATCCTCACTGAACGTGCATCTGGACGGATCTTCCAGTAAGATCTTCGCGTGCTCCACCCGGCGGAAAAAATTTATTCCAACCTGGCATCACGAGCTGATCTCACTTATGCAACAATTCTGGGAGCTTGAGGTCGTCCAGCAGGTTCTTTGTTGTGCCATTGCACATGGCAATTGAGTACAAGAGATTTACGGATGAGTACCTTTCCCTCGGCCATATATGAGGGCACTGACCGACACTCAAGTGGCCTTTATAAATGGATCTGTGTACTACATTCCACACCACGGCATTTGGCAGAATAGCAACCAAAAGCAGAGACTACGCGTTGTATTCAACGTCTTTCACCTGACTTCTAGTGATTACAGTCTCGACAATATTCTGCATCCTAGACCAAGGTTCCAAGTCACACTGTTGATCGTCTTATTACGTTAGAGACGGCATCGCATCACTTTTTGCACTGATGTCAAGATGATGTTTCGTCATATTTGGATTGATCAGCGAGATGTAAATCTGCAGCGCATCTTTTGGAGCTCTGATCCAAGCATTCCACCTACTCACTACCAACTCCTCACCGTTATTTGCGGTGCTTTTTGCTCACCGTATTTGTTGCTGTGTGCCGTTAAGCAGCTGTGTGAGGATAATGGATCTTAATAGGCCGAAGCTATGCCTACTGTCATGAACAATCGGTACGCGGATGACATCCTATCCGGTGCCTACGACCTTGACACAGCACGCCAATTTTTTGACCAGCTTATCTCACTTATGCGGGCAGGTGGGTTTTCGCTTCGGTAGTGGATGGCTAACTCTGCTAAGCTTTTGGCAGATCTTTCTGAAGAGGCTCACCTTCGCCCAACCTGGCACCAACTTAGTGTGGACGGGCTTGTGAGCAAACTTGGAGTTAGCTGGAACCCGGCTTTGGACAGTTTAGCGCACCTTCCTCCCCCCCCCTCCTGGAAAGGCTCAGGATACTAAGCGGACCATAAACGCGCTGATCTAGAATGGGATGAAGTCGTACCTACCTCCATGGTTTGCCGATGGACAAGTTTTGTCACCAATTTTTAGGCGGTCAGTGGAGTGTCAATCCCACGCTGGATTGGCTCATCTCCAGGATAGGATCTGCACCTTTACACTTTCTCTGATGCTAGCTGTCGTGTCATGGCCGCGGTCGTTTATTTCTGGCCTACAAATTTCTAGGGCAAAATTCATTGCCACATCCTGATGGCCAAAACAAAGCTCAAGCTGACAACCACACCACGGGAGCGTATGAGAATTGATCAAGCATTGATCGCTGCGAAGCTCTTTAAGTTAACTCCGGCTAAGTTAGGCGTCCCTGTGGACAGCTGCTATGTTTGGAGCGATTCTCAAATCGTCCTGAGGTGGCTACGTTCCAAGAAACCCACTAACAACTACCTGGTTGACAGCTACATCACCCTCATCCAAGAGCTCGTACCATCTAGCGTCTGGCAGTACGTGCCAACTTTCTTTAATCCAGCCCATGTAGCATCTCGAGGCACTGACGCGAGAGATCTCTCCCTCCAGCAGTTGTGATGGCATGGGCCACCTAAGTTATCTGCCAGTCCGGACTCGTGGCCTCAGAAAGTGCTGGAGCAGCCTCAACCAGCAACTTGACTGGCGCAACAGCTCAACTTCAATTTACTTTAGCAATTTTTAACCTTTACCTCCTTTTTCGATTTCTTACTTGCTTGCGGTGTTGGGCTCGCCACCAAGTCCGTAAAAGCTCTGCTTGACCCATCCTTTTTACATTGACTGTGACTGAACTTGACGACTCATTTTTTGCCTGCGTTCGCTTGAGCCAAAAGCGGACTTTTACTGATGAGTTGTCACAGCTTCGGAACAAAAGCCCCTTGGTCGAGCGGCATTCGCTTACATCGCTTGCTGCCTTCATCAATGCAGACGGAACTTTGTGAGTTGGCAGATGGCTCCACTACTCTGCTTTGTTCTACAGTGAGCAGCATCCACCCGTCCTCGACGGCAGCTATACTCTCGCTCGGTTGGCCATCTCATGGGCTCACTCTCGAGCTCTTCATGGTGGGTTTCAAGTCACCAGAGCATACATAGCACAGCGTGCCTGGATCATCGGTGGCCAGCAAAAATCAAGGATTTTCTCCGCAAGTGCCTTCTCTGTGCACGCCTGCAAGTGTGACTGGCAGCTCAACTGATGGCACCCCTCCCACGATATTGGATTACACCTTCCCATGCATTAAGCCGCACTGGTATTGACTACGCTGAGCCTTTCAAAATCTTGGCTGCCAAGGGACTAGGAATCCGAACTATCAAGGGCTATATACTCCTCTTTATTTATCTGCCTACCAAGGCTATGCATTCAAAATTGGTTGGCGATCTTTTGGTAGCGTCATTCCTGGCAACGCTTACCCGACTTACAAGCTGACGTGATCGGCCAACCGAGCTCTGGAGCTCACTAGGGGTCTGTGAGGCGTTGCTGAGATGCCTGTGGATCCCCCATACAAACAAATATCATACAAATAATAGTAAATCATTGCTCTCATACGTGCTTCGAGCACCAGCCCCTATTAATAATGTATAACTTTAAGTTTTTTTCAACGATTTGAAAAAATTTTCTTTATGGATATAGATTAGAAGTATGATAGTTTCACCTTTTTTTTACTACAAAGTTTTGAACTTTGCACAGATCCAAAAAACTTACTAAAAATGATGATATTAAAATTCTTTCTCTCATTTTACTGCTCCTAAAGTATAACCACTATTGTTTCTACGAGGAGACTTAGAACAGAGTAAAAATTGTCTGCAAAATTATTGGAATAATAACAATGATAAAATAATAACTTTTCAGGAATATTACTTAAACAAACTATCAAATAGACTAAATAAATAAAATTTTAAATATAAGTCTAATTTAAGTTTCAACTAAATAATTCAAAATATATTTAAAATGTATAAGTACTAGTGGGGCAACGTTCCCCTGTGCTTCACGTGCTAACCTACTTTTAACGGATAATACTACGGTTATAATATTTTCTCAACAAGTTGGTTAGTAAATTACTTCTTATTTTATTAGTTCCTTAAAAATTTGATAATTTATTGTTAAGTTAGTATCAAAATATAATAAATAAAATTTTACCAGATTTTAGAAAACTATAGAATTTCTCGGAAGTATACGAAAAAAGACGTTTTACGCAGTGAGCTAAGGACAATTAAAAACTTTTTTTTATAAAAAATAGACTGTTTATTCCAAGTAAAAATCGTAAAGCTCAAGTAAAAAGAGGGATCTACCCTAGACTTCTCTTGATTTAGGTGAGCTCCAGTGCCATGGTCCTCTGCTTGCGATAAGCAGTCTTTGTATGTCAAACATTCCTGAAAAATTTTTGGTAAGTGATCACACCTTGAAAATTTTATTTATGATTTACGTGCTATTTATGAGTTAAATTATGTAATAATATTTTTTTGTTGATGCTGCCATATTATATGTAGTAATAAAATTCAGTAAGCTTTATCTGTTCGTGTATCACACATCTTATTTTACATTTAATTAAATATCTTCGATGTTTTAGATAAGAATAAACTTTTGAAGATTAGATTAGACATTACTTTATATTTTAAAGCTTTACGTGTAGTAATAGTTTAATTATTGCATCTAAAAATAATACAAGCAGTCAGTTTTTTACAATTAACTAAGAGTGCTGGTATTGTTACTTACAATTATAGCTCGGATGAACCGGTATGAATAAGTGGACAAAAATAACGACAATACTCGTGTTATTTATAATGCAGGCTAAGAGTGTGTTGTTATCATCAGAAACAAGCAACAATGAGGAATGTATAGGAAAAGCATAGCTCAGAGAATGCCAGGGACACTCGATCCTGGTTTATGGATATATTTGTGTATCCGTGAGAGTGTTGCATACCACGGTGTAAGATATCCAGGTAGTCCCATGTAGGCATAATTTTTGTGAAATAATTGTGTTGTTTTATTGAAGTTCTAGCAGATGGTGAATGAGAATCGAATACTAATATAGTTTTTCTAGCTGCCCCCCCCCCCCCAAACTGTCACCAAGATTCACTGAATAGAACGCCGCAGTGTGTTGACACGTAATGTAAAACGTTTTCAGTTGAAAATTTTACATCTTTTTCTGACACTTGTTCAAACAAGAATTTTTTTATTAAAAACATATGTGTTTGGAATCCATGCAATTTATTTTGTCAAATAATAGGATGTAAGAAATAAAAAAATGTACCCATGCTAAAAAGTACTGTGCAATTCTTACGAAATAAAACAATTGCTGGCCCTACAGAGATGTTGATTCGTACTTTATCGCGTTATAATAAATGAAAAAGGTTATTTTTTTAAATTATAAACATTAAAAACTGACAAAAAATATAGTAATGAAAAGTTTTTTTTTCCAATCTTAAAACTTTATTAGCAGTGCAGCAAAGACCTGGAGCCTAATCCCTCCATATTGTACTGCCACACTAAATGCAAACAAAAATCATTCTACCTATTTAAAAATCTGAAAAATTTAAATGATTACTGTCAGGGTTATAATGAAAATCTAATCTCTCGCGTACTGGATTCTTTATGAGTTGAATTTGATGCTGCTGTTTCCATCTCGATGAATGCTCTGAGTCAAATTCTTGACGCCAAAATTTTTAAACATTTGAAGCATTTGAAGTTTTCCTTCTAATTCCCTCTCATATGAGTATAAGCATTGTTCAAAATTTGTGAGCCCTTAAGGCTGTTTTTTTTTAACTTTGTTAGGTTATCGTAAATTTTTTGGCAAAGTAGTTCAACGTCTGATGGGTCAAAAAAAACTGGTAAGCTTAACTCTTTATGAACTAAAATTTCCAGCAAACGTGACTGCCTGGATTCCTCTGAGTAATATTTTCTGGCCTGCTGCTGTAGAACCAGACTAATCGTGAAGAAAACTACAATTAAAGTGTTAAAGCTAGCTGTAAAACTCTTTACCAACGTCTCCTGATGTTATGCCAACGGAGAGCATCAGTGATTTCTGGTTAAATGCTTACAGAGTCAAAAGAGTAACGTAACGTAGAGTCATCGGTAGCCGAGGTTTCCAGCCTTGTGACAAAGAACTTCACTCTTGACATCTGACAGTAAATGAATGACTTGGATTAATAATGGCCGGCTTTACATAGATTTTTTATCGACGAATCATTGCCAGAAATAATAGTAAACATGTATTTGTAGGCACGGCAGTTTAACGTTAAGAATGCTTGCGGAAGGAAGCGGTAGAGAGAAGTGAGAACGGAAGGTTGATAAGAAAGGAGATGGGAGACAGTGACCAGAACTTGATAACGATGACGAGCAAGTGGATTAATTCAACAGAAAAAGAGGCAGGTGGCTGCAGTTGAGGCGGTTACGATGGAAAAGAAGTCAGCAAAATAGATCGGAAAGAGAGAGGGAATGGACAACGATCAGACATCAGAAGAAGAGCCACAGCAGCAGACCAAAACTCAAGGAGGCAACGATGGAAAGGGAAAATTGCAAGAGGTATCTTTATTATAAATTAGTAAACAAGAATCTAGGATGAAAAGGGGAGTGATGTTAGGAAGACGCTATGTGAGAATTTAAAAACTGTGAGAGATAGTCTAGATTAAGAAACCAGTGGACAGTGGGTGCTTGGATACCGAAGTTGAAAGATATTCTTCTATAAAACAATATAGCAGATAATAAAACTATAAATATAAATAACCTTCTATGAAACTAGATTGTGTATGAAAATAGTGCAATTATCGTTGAATAGAGTATACCTACGTCAGTTGGAAGTAGTTTTACTAAGTATTTAATATTTAATGAGTTAACGATTATAAACAACATATTTCGGCACGATTGATTAAAATAATGTATAGGCTGGCCAGTACAAGACTGTGCACTTTCATTGCATCTTCCAGTGATTTCAGAACAACTTCCTACTGCCTACGCTGATTACACCTGTCACATCAAGCTCAGATCTATCACATATGATCCCACACTTACTCGTTGCCATATTTAATACCTCAAATATAATTATATACAAAAAGTTGAGAAAAACAATCCTGTTGTATGGCTTTCTTTAATAGGGTAGTATTACATGCCAGTAAATGTCCCTTCAGGACGCTCATCACACATAGATTTTTTGACAGATATTATTTAAACGTCAAACGTATATTAAAATAGCAGAAAAAATACCCACAACAACTGCAGTTCCTTTGACTACCATTATTTTATATATATATTACAGTTTAAAGAATTGACATTTTACATGTAACCTTATCAAAAAATCACGTTAAATGGCATTTATATGATTTGTAGGAATCTATCATTTTTTGGGTTCAAAAGATTGTATCTTCATAAACCTATCGAATTTTTAAATAGACCCACAAGTTGATTTTTAAACGAATTTAGAAAGAGGGGAGAAAGTGTGCGTAAAAGCATGTACGTAATAACATTCACATGAGAAAAACAATTGCTATTTTTATTACTCACATTAGCATTCCTCTCACTTCTCTGAACTTTTTTCCTAGTAACTATGTGAAGAACGTCCTTAAGTCAAAAAATTTCTTTAATCACAAATGGAAAAACTGTAAAGGAATAAAACACAATAAAAGTTAATTATTGTAGTTGTACAGTACAAAAAAATCTTTTTTTCTAATTTTTAAAATTTTGGTCTTGGTCACACTTTTTCTCAAGGTCAAAATCTGATATCGTTAATTTACACTTGCACGTAACACGCCTATAGAAATATAACTTCAAAAATAGAACGAGAAATATAAGAGAGAGGATAAACAAGGGCTAACAAAAAACACGATAAGGATGAGGTGGTGATAGCTAGATCAAAGATAAAAGTGGACTCGTGGAGCAGGGAGAGTAGTTGCAGCAGAGGAGAAAGAAAGAAGAGAGAATAGAAGGGGGTAAGGTAGATAATGGCATTAAGGGGATAGGGCACATGACAAAAAGGAAAGAGATGGTAAAGAAAAGCCAAAAGTGATGTCAGCGGGGGAACTAGTATACGAGATGAAAGAAAAGTATCTGAGAAAAAATAATTTTTTTTATATGGGGAACTCGCACATTAGGGAAAGGGATGGATATGAAAATAAGAGAAATCATGTAGCACATCCTAAGGATAGAATCAAAAATAGAAAGAATAAGACTCAAACTGGCTAGAGTCCTTAGCCGAGGATAAAAAAGAAGTGGTGAGCAGTGTAAGTAGGCTACTTGAAAATAAAAATGCGTGAGAGATGGCAAGAGTGGAACGAAGAAAAAGGAAAATTGAAATGAAAACAAAACAGAGCAGACATTTCATAGGTCAAAGAAGGAACAGGCAAGATACGGGTATCAAAATGATATCTTGGAATATATCGGGTATAAGAAAGGTCAAATCAGCTAAAAAAATATCTATACAAATTTAACATCATAGCGCTAAAAGAAACTTGGTTAGAAAAAAAGAAGGAGAGGCAGTGGTTGGGCCAATTAGATGGAAAAAACTATCATTGGAGGACTTAAGCAGCAACTCGAGGGAAGAAGAAAGAAAGAGCAAAAGGAGGGGTCCTAGTAGAAATTAAAAAATATATAGCAAGAAAAGAGATAAGAGAATGGGAATATAGTGAAATGATCTCAGGAATAAAGTTAGGGAAAAAAAAAAAAAGACTGACTATAACTATTGTATACAATAATGTTAAGATAGATAGAGTCATAGAAAAGATAAGTAAAATGGTTGAGGCTGCGGTGAGAAAAGATAAAAAGATAATTACAGTGGGGGACTCTAACACGAGTATAGGCACGTGGCAAATTAACGCAGAGGGGGTTAAAGAACAGTCCAGAAAATCATGTGATAATGTAACAAATAGAGAGGGGAACAACCTTCTAGATATGTGCGAGGGGTTAGGCTTAACTATAAGAAATGGAGATACTAAAAAGGACTGGGAAGGAGAGGTAACATTTGTAGGAGATGGGCGTTGCTCTTTTTTGAATTCAGTATTCAAAATTAAAAGTGAACAAGGTAGTTTGATTCAGGAACTGAAGGTGGGAGTAAGAATAAATTCAGATCACTCACCTATAAAAATAACTATGCAAATGGAGGATAAGGAGGTAAAAATAGAGGACTAGGAGACAGAAAAGGATAAAGAAAAATTAAGATTGGATACAAGGAAAAAGAGGAAGTATTTGAAGGAAATATAAAACAGAAAAAAGCATCTGACATGGACAATAAAGATTTGCAAGATGCATGGGAGGCAGGGCGTAAAGTAGGTATGACAAAAAAAAGTAAGTTAAGAACGAAGAGGGGGGCGTAGAAGGGTAGAAAAAAGTTTTAAAACAAAAAAGAAAGGTATGGGCAGCGCTTAAAAAATGGATAAAGTTCAAGGACGATCAGAATAGACAAAAATTGAAGGAAAAAAAGGTCGAGTAACGTCAATAAGGAAAAAGTTAGTAGAAGAGAAAAAGTAAAGAAAATGGAACCTAATGAAGCAAAGCAAGACTGTGGAGTATTTTTGGAAGGCAATAGCACAAATAAAACTAAGGAAAAAGTGAAAAGGAGTAGCAATTTACATGAAATATTAAGTATCGTACTTTAAAAATATATTGGGGAAAATTAAAACAGGGTGCACAAACGAGGTAAACAAAGCTTTTAGAAAAATTAAAAACGGCTAGGCAGCAGGAGAGGATGGACTGACAGCAGAATTTTTTTAAGAGCTAACATCAGTATGGGTGGGGAAGCTAAAACTAGTGCTCAACAATATGTTTAATAAGGCCCAAGTAGTTAAAGGGTGAAATATAGCGAAGATTTTCCCAATATATAAGGCGGGTGATGAGAACAAAGTGAAGGATTATAGGGTGGATCACTGCTAGACGTAAGCTACCGGTAAGCGTAGGATTTTTCCGATATAAATTTTCAAAACATAGATAAACCAAGTAGTTTTCCAGACACTTAACAATTACTTTTCCAATACAAATCAACGTGTATATCCAATTCAAAATATAGCAAGGGCCCAAAAAAAAAGTGACCAGCTATTGAGACATTTCATCTGCTTAAATAATCAAGTACTCAGACATTGACCGTAATACCCATTTACAAATCTGGAAGCAAGCTAGAAGTTACAAATCCCAGACCAATTTTACTAATATTAAACTTTGCAAAGATATTTAAAAAATTATGACATTACAGAACTTTTACTTTTTAAATTAAAAACAAAAGTTTAGATGGAAACTAATTGGGATTTATAAAAAGTAAAAGTACCAATGATCCATTTAACAACATTGGTTAGTTAATTTACGATAATTTAAATCAAACTAAGCCAATAGCAATTTTTTTGTAATTATAACATACTGCTAGAAAATTTATACAGTTATAGTATCAGAAATACAGCTCATGAACTTCTTAGAAGGTATCTCATAGAAATAATAAACAAAAAGAAAAAAGAAATCAATTAAGAAATGATTTCAGCACTTCAAATATTAAGGTCTTACAAGGAACTATTTTTAATCCACTGCTTTTTATTGTTCACTTCTATCAACTGCTTATTATCAATGAGTTCCTAAGTTTTATGCCTTATGAGTCTATTTTGTTTTACGCTGACAATATTGCTATGACTTCTACAAAAAACACTTAGGATGAAGTCAAAAATAAACTGAATCAGTACCTTAACTTTACAGCTAACTGGCTAGCATTAAGCCAACCAAGGTGAATGTCCTAATTTACTAATTCTGTTACAAATATCAGTTTTTTTTCTTTATATCTTGATATAAATTTTTTCAAACGTATATGAATTGTTGTTGGGGAAAAAAAAATCGTTTTTTTAAACTAAATACACGTTGATATTAATTTCAAATATATTCGAAGCCTGTAAAAAAAAATAAAGTGACTCATAATTATGACTTTTCGACTACTTGGGTGAGCGAGAATTAGGACATTAATCTTCTCTTTAATTGTAGGAACAATAGTACTTATGACTTTTGGAAGCTACTGTGATAGTGTCATGAAAAACTTTAAGATGTTTATAAAAGATGAGAATATGCTAAAAATAAAATATCGCAAGTGTTGAGGATTCCTTATTAAATATAACTTAACACTAGACAAACATGTGGAACACATAATCAAAAGGATTTACAAAATTTCCTTATACATAGTACATTAAAAAAAACTCATTATTCTCTAAAAACAGTGTAGCAAATCATGAAACTGTAGTAAGGGGAGAGGCTTACAATCACATAATAGAAATAATACAAAAAATACAAAATAGAATAATAAAAGTAACTAACAAAAACAATTTTGCACTTCTGAGGTGACAGATCAGGTGGGTATGAGCATGCAACATAAATTAATTAAAAAAACGTATGATAACCATAAACTTTGATAACAACTGGTAAATTAACAATATTAAGAGAGTCCTAATTTTCAAAAAAATATTTACCCTGAGTTTTTTAAAAAAATTATGAAAAGTATAAATAGTTTTTTTAACTTGAGTAAACAATAATATTTAATAAAATTAAAGAAAAAAGTAACACTAAGTCTATAAAAAATAATAAGATATTATTCAGAAGTCAATTGCCACTGAGTATCACTACTGAGTTTACAAGCACTGAGTATAATCCTTATACACTTCAGCAGATACAATAGTCTCTCTCTCTCCCCCCCCCCATATCTCTCTCTCTCCGTGTGTGTATGTGTGTGTGTGTGTATGTGTGAACGATACTTGATTATAATACTGTTGCAATGGAAGCACAAATGCAATATGAGTGGTTGCAGTAAGCCTTATCCACTGTATCATGAGTCCGTTTATGATTGATAGGTTATATGAACCTCACAACACGTGTATTATGTAAGCAGGTTCTTTGTATGAAACTTACTCTATAAGCATATCAAACTTGAGCATTACGTTATTCATACTAATATGATATGTATAATTATTAATAATATAATAGGAAAGAGCGACTCATCCATAACTTCAACTTGCTTGTCTTATACCAACATCATATTGTTTAGGGTTGACTTCCCCAATAACACACCACTTGGTTATCTTGATCAAAACTTCTTATTTATGTATAAGTCAATATTTCGTCTCAACTTAGAAAAATTTGCAAGACTGTAAGCACATTGACACATATATTAGCTCATCATACATAAAATACAATAAAATAAAAGAAAAGATATAATTACGTGCAGTACCTCTTTCTTTTTTACGCTAAAACCTCACGCACTATAAATCAACAATTATATTTTATACAGAAACCATGTTATAAATACACAAGAGAACTTTTTACAATAATACGATGAAGGTAAACTGTTTACACTAACGGACATACGAGCAATGAGATTACAAGATACGAGGTCTACATAAACATGTATACATTGAGAGGTTGGGTTTGATTATTTAGTTATTAATGGAACTGTGTATAATGGTATATGCGTAGATATAGTTTCAAGGAATATATAAGTACAAATTGATATGTTGTGTTAGTTTCAGCTTAAGATACTATTATTTGGTTGTTACTTTTTAAACTGAGATATGGTATATTTATATGTATTAGATAATTTATCTATGCCATTTTTCCTATTGATGTAATGGTCAAAGTAAAAAATGTTCAACATTTCTATGATTTCTCTATGTAATTGGTTTTGCTGTGGCGAGAATTTTTCTAGCCGATAAACAGCCGTCCCGGATCCCCTCACAAAACTCTCACTAAATCTCTTACCATGTCCCTACACTCTGGATATCTCTCCTCCGGGAGGTCTGCCACAGGTGTCTGACTCGGGAACACCAAACACTCCTGAAAGAAAAATAGGAGGGGGCAAATGGGGGCACTACTTATCAATAAACACTCACTGATATAAATTTTCACAGCACGCTCCCGCTATTTATTCGCCTCCGCACACTCTCAATTCTCTACACTCTCTCTCTCTCTCTCTCTCTCTCTCTCTCTCTCTCTCTCTCTCTCTCTATATATATATATATATATATATATATATATATATATATACATACATATCCACTTCTATGTATCTTGGCACGTTATTCTCGAGGTAGATATCTTCGAGTTATCACCTCCGATCGTTCTCACCGTTGAACTCCTCCCTGGCTTGACTGTCGGTGGCCGGTATATGTGCTACACACACACACAGACACAACCTTAAGCGTACCTTTACTCAATTTAATTTTCCCTATCCCTATATAAATCCTACGCACATTTATCCTGACTCACTCGGACTGTCCCCAAACCCTTACCTCGAAATGACACCTAGGGCACCGTCTTCCGTGAAGTGACCTCCTCTCTGTCCTCGCCATCACCCAGGGCTACCTGAAGTTTGTCACGATCATTGCGTCAACTCGGCGGCATCGTTAACTCTCGGGCAGTCTTGTTCGGTGTTCTCCTATGCTCTCTCTTCGAATCCCTTTCCTCACTCTCTGCTCTACCTGTTACTTTTTCCTATATCTGATGGCTCTCTCTTTCCTATCTGCTCTATATGCAGTTCTGCGCAATACTGCTCGTGCCAGGCTCTCCACTCTTCTGTGTACAGCTACCACTCAACTACTACTGCGTTATTGCTGTCCCCTTCGATCGACGCGGTCGCCCCTTCCGGGTATCCGAAAAATCTCCAACACGCCTAAAAACCGGTAAATTGTTGGAGGTTTTAAAAACTCAGGAATCGACGCGACCAACCGGCGCTCACTCCTCTCCGACACGTTGCGAGCCCTCCCATCTTTCCTTCTCTATCTTACACTTATGCTCACCCAATCATACATCACACACATTCTATCTCTTTCATGGTCTTCGGTCCTTAACTCTCCTCTGGCTCGTAGTCCGCGGCACCGAGAACACACTAATGTTAATAATAATGTGTTATAGATATTCATATAGAAAATATATATGTTATTCTAGGACTCGGTAGCCGCCGATGACTAGCCCCGAAATATAGGTATACAGTGACGTGATAGCTCTAACTATCACGTCACATTTTTCAAAACCTATTGTTTTAATATTTTTGTAATTTTTTTTATATTGAAGTTAAAATTATAGTTATATTCTCTCTCATGCAGAAAAAAAGCAGATTTTTCAGATTTTTTGTTATAAAGTGCCTCATGTTCTTTTAATCTGATCGGAAGTTTTCGTAAATTCG
Organism: Copidosoma floridanum; assembly: GCF_036245765.1. Taxonomy (NCBI): domain Eukaryota; kingdom Metazoa; phylum Arthropoda; class Insecta; order Hymenoptera; family Encyrtidae; genus Copidosoma; species Copidosoma floridanum. The sequence continues at coordinate 23,823,197 of NW_028321878.1, read as the reverse complement.
GCCGATATGGATTTTATTACATATTTGACATTTAATTTGGTATACGACGTGTGTTTTTTGTCCTATTTCTAAGGTATCATTTCCCAATCTCATAATTAAAGATAATTTGTTATTATTACTGTTTATTATCCTGAAATTTTTTAATTTTAAGGAAATATTACATTTGAAAGCCACAACTAAATAGTAGCGTATAATTATAAGTGGTTTTTTTGGTTCTAGAATAGAATAACCAATAACAAACTGTTGAAGTTTAATGTGCTCATAGACTAAGTTTGTACAAAGAACCTGCTTACATAATACACGTGTTGTGAGATTAATATAACCTATTAATCACAAAAGGACTTACGAGACAGTGGATAGGGCTTACTGCAATTATGTATATTTTATTTGTGCTTTCACTGCAACAGTGTTATAATCAAGTGTTATAATCAAGTTTGTTAATTTAAATTGCTAGAATAGAATTTTTAAAATGTATTTCTTATCATTTATGTAACAATGTCTTCTGCGCAACAGTTTTCAGACAACACACGTCGCACGTACATAATGTTTTTAGTTCTGAATTAACTATCATAGAGTTTAAAAATTCTGTCAATCATATTAATACCAACGGCTTTTCTCACTGACGTTGGGTGGTGTATATAGTAATTTAATACACGATTAGCACTGCTAGGCTTTTAATACCAATCAAGGGAGCAAGCTTTGTTGTCATGTCTAATGATTAACATGTTTAAAAAGGGCAGGGAGTTGTCAAATTTGTTCTCAACTGTAAATTATATAATACTATTGTAACTATTTAATTAATTCAGTTTATTGTGTAGTTGTGTTTTTTTACTATTGCTAAGATGTCGTCTACGTCAATTTTTATAGCAAAATATCATCTTGTAGTTGAAACAAAACATTTTCCTTAACCTGTTTTAAAACTGTATTAGCAAATACCGAACTAACATATCTACCTATGGGACACCCTATGGTTTTCCGATAAAACTTTTTATTAAAACGAAAACAGGTTGAGGCAAGAAACAACTTCACATCCCTGATGGATTCATTATCTATAGACGTGTCAATGTAATTCTGTAAATATTTCCATTTATTTTTGAATCCTCTAATGATAGGGTCATGCAGTAGGTTGCTGTACAGAGACACAACATTAAAAGATACCAGACAGAATTTCTCAGGTATTTTAATATTCAAAAGGCGTTTTTTACATCGTAAAAGTTTTTGACAGTGAGCTTAGGTTATGGAATATGTTTTGTTATCAATTTTAAAATAAATTTATCTGGAAAATAAGTGGTTGAACCAATTGATTAGACTATTAGTCTGGCTGATATGTTATCTTTGTAAACCTTTGGCATATATAATAGATAATATTCTACTGCTCCCACTTTTTTAACGAATTTTTAACTAAATTTTTCATGTCAGTGTCAGGGTTGACAGTAAGTTTATTATATTGTGGTTAGTCAAACAGGCATGTTTCTACTTTTTTAATATATTCAGATTTTTCAATAACGCCAACAGCACCATCTTTGTCGAATTTAGTTATTAAAAGGTCATGATTCTTTTATAAATAACATTTACTAAATGAGATATAATTATGTATTCAATTTTACTTATATATAAAGCAAAAGCGCTAAAACTGTTGTTATCACTAACCGCGAAAACTACTGAACCAATTTTGTTGAAATTTTGCACCCTGATTCATGATACTTCCTATATGGTTTGAGTATAGTTTTTATCTTAACGAATTTAATACCAAAAGCAATAAATGAGCTCAAAGTTTTGCAAAAATACGCCAGCTCTTCACTTCAGTTCAGTAAAATCCGCTAGGTGGCGTCAACATAAAATCGAAGCTACCTGCAACATAATTAAATAAGTGTGGTTATAATAGGATGCAGCATCTCCATAGTGTTGTAGTTAAGCTTTGGCAATTCAATGAGCTGTATAAAGAATGCTGATGACAGTCTTGCAGCTGGGTATCCCGGTTACGGACGACAATCTTCTCTGAGGGGAAAGGGACCTAAGTGTTCATTCACCCTGAATCTCAACGAGTGCGATCAAAAAAAAATTAATTTAAACCGATGCCATCTATAACACAATACCAGGAGATATATCTAGCCAGAGCACAATCTGCTTTAACTCATCAGAGTTGTGTGGTAGTCCCACCATCTCACCTGGTGCAGTTAGAGAATTTGTGGCTACAAATGTAAGCAAGGAAAAACAGCTCCGAGGGGCACGGGCAGCCACAACGGCTACCTTCTTGGTCGTCGCATCCTCCCCAATGCGCTTACCCACATGTTTCCCTCTATTGATGAGCGGTTGGTTATCCAGGGAACGACCCAAGACGAGATATTCTTTGGTCAGCGGCGTACCTCCCTCCATCACAGTCTCCGTATATCAAGACTCCCAGGAGTAGAATTAAGCAACCGTAGCCAGCTCTTCATCATCAGGAATAAGAATAGCCTGGAAGTTTCACCACTGGCGCTTTTTAGGGCCATTGTAAGTATTTACGTTTCCTACTTAACAATCAATTTCATCGGTTCTTTTTAGGATCCACCTAAGTATAAACTACCTTGCCAACAAATAAATTTTTATTACCATTTCCGGAAGCGATTTGTCGAATAAAAGACTATGTTAACTAAAGACGGGCACTATTAAACCAAGTCAGCCATTTACTAGCAGACGTCACCTGCGGAGTTGTTCCCCGCAAGGCTGGAAAATCTGGTGACCGTTGACCCTATACTACCCTCTCAAATCTAATTATTCAACCAGGAATCACTGATCCTCTCCAAGGTCTGCAAACCTATAACAGCTATGAAAAAAAAAAACTTCAGTCAACGGGACAGCCTTCATTGGACGAGTATCACTAACCAATTTCCCCATCTAAGATCACCAAAACAACTGAATCTGCAAATAGAAAAGGTGCTTTAGACACCAACGTCTTTGACGTTATACCGGGAGACGTTGGTAAAAAGCACTACAACTAGCCCCAAAGCTTTGGACTTAGTAATTTTTCTCCTAATTAGTCTGGGGCTTTAACAGCAGGCCAGAGAAGATCACCCTGAGGTATCCAGGCAGTCACAATTGCTGTTAACTGCAGTCAAGAAAGAGTTAACGTAAGAAGCTCACCGGTCTTTCTTAGGGCCATCGGACGTCGAACTACCTTGCTAACGAATATATTAGAACTTAACAAAGTTGACAGAAAACAGCCTTTAAGGGTCACAAAAATTTTAAGCATGCCAAAAGTCGCAAGAGGGTGAATTGGAAGAAAAACTTCAAATGTATCTAATAAATACAATTTTACTTAGTCGTCAAGAAACTAAAGCAGAAAATTTATCGAGATCGAAACAGCAGCGTCAAAATCGACAACTAAAGAGTCCATTACGTGAGAGATCAGCTTTTCATTGTACCCTCACAGCAATCTCTGAAATCTTTAAAGATCCTACTTCAGATTTTTTAATGAGTAGAAAATTTTTTTGTGTTTTTGTGGCAATAAAAATGTAAGGTTTAAGGTTCAGGACTTTGTTGCTCTAGTAATAAAGTTGTGAGATATGAGAAAAAATTTTATTTCAATATAAATTTTTTGGGGGCTTAAAATCTTAACAGCTTCAAAAAATAGCTTCGTGAATTACACGGGAGGAACTGTAAATTAACGGCTTCTTATGGCCACCAATTATTTTATGGCATAAAGAACGCACGGTACTTTTCAGCATAATTAATTTTTTGGATTTTTACACCTTATTATTTGACCAAATAAACTATATGGATTCCGAAAAAATATGTTTTCAATAAGAAGATTTTTGTTCTCAGATGTATCAGGAATATGTATAAAATTTCTATCTGAAAATGTTTCACATTACATGTCAACACACTACGGTGTTTTATTTAGTAAGTCTCAGGTGAAGCCGAGACGGGGGGCTGCTAGTTCTTTATATATGTAGATCTATTATTGTAAAAACACCATTTTATTAAATCTTCAATAAATTTTTTTTTAATTTGTGACCATAATTGTTATCAAAGCCATTCAAAATTATACTACATTTAATGCCCTAGATAACTTGAAACCAAAGTTCCTTGTTGATGTTAAGTTTGCTGTAGTTAAAATTTTGGCCTCAAGATAATATATAGTTATATTATGTGGTATGTTAATATCAGTTAAGTTAATGATTTTATTAGTATGTTCTGTTTTTCTCTAAATATTAAATATTTTATTTTCATTCATTCAATCCATGTCTAATAATAAAAAACTAGATAAATTACACCACAAATGTTTGTAAAGATTGTTAAATATTGAAATTAATAATATACACAGCTACGTAAACTTTTTAGAGAGAAAACAAAATAAAAGGTTTTTTTATTACAGCCATTTTTGCTAAAACAAATCATCTATAATCTCACCTATTTTTTACATGACAAAAAAAACTTTTTTTTTTTAAAACAAAAAAAGAAGTTAATAAAGAAGTACAATATCATTAAAAATCCTTAATACACAATATATAAACTTTTTAATAATAAAAGAAATCATACTAATAAAATCATTAACTTAACTGATATTAACATACAACATTATGTAATTATATCATATCTTTAGGCCAAAATTTTAACTACAGGAATATTAACATCAACAAAGAACTTTTGTTTCAAGTTATTAAGGGCATTGATGTAGTATAATTTTTAATGGCTTTGATAACAATTATAGTCACGAATTGAAAAAAAAATTTGACAAAGTTTTGATAAAATGGTGTATTTACAATAAGAGATCCACATATATAGAGAATTAAATACATAATTATATCTCACTTAGTACATATTTTTTAAAAAAATTATCATAAACTTTTAATAACTAAATCCGATGAAGGTGGTGCTTTTGTCGTTATTGATAAATCTGAATATATTAAAAAAGTGGAAGCATGCCTATTTGACCAACCACAATATAATAAACTTAATGTCGACCCTGACACTGACATGAAAAACGTAGTTAAAAATTTGTTTAAAAAGTGGGAGCAGTGGAATATTATCTATGATACGCAGAGGCCAAGGCGTTTTGCCTCTATAGTTGACAACACTTCTTTGTTGAGGGCATATGAAACTCTAGAGGTACACAAAGATAACATATCAACTAGACTAATAGTCTCATCAATTAGTTCAACCACTTATTTTCCAGATATATTTATTTACAAACTAATAACAAAACACATTCCATAACCTAAGCTTACTGTCAAAAATTCTTACGATGTAAGAAACTGCTTTTTGAATATTAAAATACCTGAGAAGTTCTATCATCTAATAGAGCTCTTCGATAACTCAATAAGAATCGAGTTTGACTGTCATAAAACCTGCGGAAAATTCAATAATAAATGTATATGTATGTACCGATTGTCGAGACATAGATCGTGATTGTATCAACAAAAAAATTTGCGGTAATAAAGGCAGCCGATAATGCCGGCAACGCAATTGTACAATATATCAATATAATGGCTCGTGTAAATTATATATGCAAGATTACACAAAAAAGTGCGTAATAAGATATTCATTCAGTTAGCATTTAGAAAGTTTCAGATAAATATTGCAGGCAGAATGAATTGTGAAACAGGGACACGTTACCGGGAAATAATTATAAATTTACCTTTAATAATTGCGTTTCTGGCATCATCGGCTACGACCTACGTCTCGACGATCGGTACATACATACACAATAATCATTAAATTTCCCGCGGGTTTCATAACGGTCAAACTCAATTAGAGCTCGATTAGACCCCTATCTACTCTCTTTCAATGTTGTGTCTCTGTACACCAACCTACTGCATGACCTTATCATTAGAGGATTAAAAAATGAGTGAAAATGTTTACAGAACTACATTGACACATCTATAGATGATGATTTGCTAGTATATATCAGTGCCCTCCGGTGAATTTGGAAATTCAAAGTGATCAGTGATCCGTTGGTCAGTCGACAGCACGACAGGTGACGAGTAAGTCAACCAAACTTACGAATTCTCGCGTATCTGCGCCTGATGAGGCTGACGCATATTGTCAGCGAAACGTTGCGCATCAATAAATCAACGCAGAAAATTTAAATACACTTTACTTGTATTTATTTATTTTCTTACATTTCGCCCCCAACGGATCACTGATCACTTTGAATTTCCATCTATAGATGAGTCCATGGGGGGTGTGGAGTTGTTGCTTGCCTCAACCTGTTTTTGTTTCAATAAAAATTTTTATCGGCAAACCATAGGGTGTCCCATAGGTGGATATATGAGCCAGGTATTTGCTGATATAGTTTTAAAATAGGTTGAGGAAAATGTTTTGTTTCAACTACAAGATGATATTTTGCTATAAAAATTGACGTAGACGACATCTTAGCAATAGTAAAAAAACACAACTACACAATAAACTGAATTAATTAAATAGTTACAATAGTATTATATAATTTACAGTTGAGAACAAATTCGACAACTCCCTGCCCTTTTTAAACATGTTAATCATTAGACATGACAACAAAGCTTGCTCCCTTGATTGGTATTAAAAGCCTAGCAGTGCTAATCGTGTATTAAATTACTATATATACCACCCTACGTCGGTAAAAAAAGCCATTGGTATTAATATGATCGACAGAATTTTTAAACTCTATGATAATAAATCCAGAACTAAGAACATTATGTATGTGCCAAGTGTGTTGTCTGAAAACTGTTACGCATAAGACTTTGTTACACATATGATAAGAAATAGGTTAAACCAGTGGACAGAGGGTGCTTGGTTACACAAGTAAAAAGTTATACTTTCTTAAAATTATATGGCAGATAATATAATAATAAAAGTAAATTTACCTTCTGTGAAACGATATCGTGTACGAAAATAGTGCAATTATCGTTGAAAAGAGTATGCCTACTTTAGTTGGGTGTGATGCTAATTAATATTTAATGAATTAATGCCTATTAATAATATATTGCGACACAATACAATAAAAATAATATGTAGGCTCGCCAGTCCAAGACTGTGCACTTTTATCAAATCTTTCAGTGGATTTAGAACAACATTCTACTGCTTACGCTGATTACATCTGTAACGTCACGCTCATATCCATCACGTACGATCTCAAACTTATTTCTCGTCTATATTTAATACCCAAAATATAATTGTACATCAAAAATTAAGAAAAACCATCATGTACTCTAGTTTTCTTAAATAGGGTAGTATTACATGCCAGTGAATGTCCTTGTAGGACATTCATCACACATAGATTTTTTGGACGAATATTATTAAAACGTCAAACGTATATTGAAGTAGCATCAAAAACACCCACAAAAATTTGCTGCTTGTTTGACTGTACCATTATTTCTTACATGATACTTAACAAAACGGATATTTAACATTTAACCATATGAAAAAATTACATCAAATGGCATTAATATGATTTGTAGGAATCATCTTATTTTATGGGTACGAAAGATTACTTTTAGAAAAACTTATCGAATTTTTAAATAGACCCACAAGTTCAATTTTAAATCAATTTAGAACGAGGGGATGAGGTGTGCTTGAAATTATGTATATAAGTACATCCACATAAGAAAAAAAATTGTTAGCTTTACTGTACACATTAGCGTTCCTGTCATTTCTCTGAACTTTCCTCCACAAACTTTGTAAAGAACGTCCTAAAGTCAAGAAATTACTTCAATAAAAAATTTAAAAAAAATAAATAAAATAAAACACAGTAAGAATTAATTGTTGAATTTGTTCAGTAAAAAAAAGTTTTTTGTAATTTTTGAAAATTTTGATAAAATAAGAAAGAATTGTATAAAAAATAATTCATTTATTGTTAAAGTAACAAATTAAATACGTAAGAATAAGTATTTATTAATAAATTGGAAAGGTGCTCTGCTAAAAAATACTTATATCGAAGTTTTTTTTGAAAACATTTTAAAAAAATTATTCTATCAAGTAAATTGTTTATTTATTTAATTGATAAATTAACCAAATAAATTAATGTACTATGAATAAAAAATTACTATCAAAAATAAATTCAAACTGTACGATAAAATGAAGTTATTGGTTGACTTCTACTAGGCCTGCTCATAGCAGAGTAGGCAAGGGCGGTAGTCAGAAAGTAAGAGGTCGGGGGTTCAAATCTCTTTGGAAACTTTTTTTAAATTTTCTTTATTTTTTTTAGAATTGGTAAAAAAAAAAAAAATGCATACAATTAAAAATGTGTGGCATGGTGATGTGATGTAGCATCATGTGCTGTAGAGGAAAACGGAAGTACGTCACGAAGGGCAGGGCAAAGGGGGAGAATTAAGCAAAATCCACTTCCGTCACACTTTTTCTCAAGGTCAAAATCTGAAATTGTTGATGTACCCCCACGCATAACGCGCCTATAGAACTATAACTTCAAAAAATTCTATTGTAGTAATATAAATTAACAAACTTTTATTTTAGAACCCAAAAAACCACTTAAAATTATACCCTACTATTTATTTGTTACTTCTAAATGTAATATTTCCTTAAAATTAAAAAATTTCAGGGTAATAAATAGTATTCGTAACAAGTTATCTTTAATTATAACATTAGGAAAAGATACCTTAGAAATAGGACAAAAACACACGTTGTATACTAAATTACATGTCAAATATGTAATAAAATCTATATCGGCCGAAGTTGACGAAAACTTACGACCAGATTAAAAGAACATAAGGCACTTTATAAAAAAAAATCTGAAAAATCTGCCTTTTTTCTACATGCGAGAGAATATAACTATAATTTAAACTTTAATATAAAAAAAATAACGAAAATATTAAAATAATAGGTATTGAACAAAACCAATTACATAGAGAAATCATAGAAATGTTGAACATTTTTCACTTTGGCCATTACATCAATAGAAAAAATGGCATAGATACATTATCTAATACATATAAATATATCATATCTCAGTTTAAAAAGTAACAACCAAATAATAGTATCTTAAGCTGAAACTAACACAAACATATTAATTTGTACTTATATATTCCTTGAAACTATATCTACGCACATACCATTATACACAGTTCCATTAATAGCTAAATAATCAAACTCAACCTCTCAATGTATACATGTATATGTAGACCTCGTATCTTGTAATCTTATTGCTCGTATGTTCCTTAGTGTAAACAGTTTACCTTCATCGTATTATTGTAAAACGTTCTCCCATGTATTTATAACATGGTTTCTGTATATAATATAATTGTTGATTTATAGTGCGTGAGGTTTTTGCGTAAAAAAGAGGAAGGTACTGCACGTCATTATATCTTTTTTTTTATTTTATTGTATTTTATGTATGATGAGCTAATATATGTGTCAATGTGCTTGCAGTCTTGATAAGGTCTTCAAGATGAGACGAAATATTGACTAACATATAAATAAAAAGTTTTACTCAAGATAACCAAGTGATGTTTTGTTGTGGAAGTCAACTCTAAATAATAATTTAATATACTGAGCTTAACTAGAGCTAACAGTGCATAATGATTACCTAGCTTAAAATACTTATTGAGGTGAGTTTGAGCATCAACTGTTTGAGAGCTAGTTGATAACTGAAAATGAGTATATAACATTAGGTGATGGAAAAACACGAGAACAGAAAAAGCAGACAAATCACATACGTCAGCTTGTTAAAAAAAGGTGCGCAACTAGAAAACATTGAAAGTTAATCATGCTTGTAATTCGTGAGGTGTGCAGTGCTATTATCACATTTACCGTGAAAAGTGTGCGTAATCCGAATCAACACTGCTGTTTTCAAGATTCTGAACACTAACACTATACGATTTTCAAAATACCGAGTTCAATAACTCACTAGTTGGAGAACTTGGTGCCTCATAATTTTGTTGGCTTTTTAAATTTTTATCAACACAGCTGCAATATAGACTATAAAAGAGCAGACATTTAAATAATATTCTTTGAATGTGTGCTGTTACTTCACTTTAGATTGCGCAAATCTAAAGTAAATAGTAGTACAGTTTCCAAGTCCTCTTCCTTCTTGCAGTCTCTTTTAGTAAGCCTGCCAATCACTAGCAGCTGTGCATGCATGTTTGCTCTAAGCCGTTTGTTTACATGCAATAACTTTTGTCAAATATCTGATACACAAGACGCATTGGCTCCGAGCGAATAAATAAAAAAAGTGAAACTAAAAGTTTCATTACGAACTCTCACTTTTGTTTTTTCAACTTTTGGTATGCTTGGAATGAAAAAATGTTTGCCTTGTAGGGTTTATACTAAATTTGATAGCATCAGATTATGAAATAAAAAGAAAGCTGTAAACCAGATACAAGTAAAAATCAAGTTGTAGGGTAGTAACTTTTAAAACAAGTCTATTTATACGTGTTCATACCAGATATATATATATATATATATATATATATATATATATATATATATATTCCTATATTATATAGTTAACTCAGTGGGGCATTCCACACAAACCCCCCACCACTGCCCCCCCCATTTTCCCCACACCACCCTCCCACCAACCCCCCACAAAATAAGGTAAAAATCTTTTATTTTCTTGCTTATTTTGACATATCGTAGTTTTTCTCAAAACCCCTCACAGCCCCCCACCGACCCCTCACGCATTTTTTCATGGCCCCCCACCGCCTCCCCACTGACCGCCCACAAAATATTATATGTATAGTATAGAAGTATAGTATAAGTCTTTATTCAAACCAAGGGGTACAACAACGTATGGCTTCATGGGATAATAACAATGTATGTTTTAATATTTAATCAAATAGTTACAGATTAGTGCACAATACTATAATCAGCTAAACTTAAATACAATCAATTGTATTTCGATTTATTGGATCCCTTGGTTTCTTTGTAAGCATAAAGTTTCTGGTGGGTTGACTTTTTTTGTTAGCATTTTGTAACGTTGCATTTTGTCAGCCCTGTCAATGTGTTAAAGTCTGTTGCCACATTCCTACCAAATCACATAGAAACGTTGTATAGTATTTTTTCTCAAAACATCCCACAGTTTTACTGAATGATATTTTCTTAATATTGCAATAACTTATATAGTTGCTAATAGTTGATGTCGGTAAACTAAAAGACTCACATGATTTACCTTCCGATACCAAAATTTGATGAATATGTAGAAGAGCACAATTATTATTATCATTATCGAAGTCTTCCATAAAATATTTTTCATATTTATTCCATATTATATTTCCTTGAATGTTTTCTAAAATCAAAAACCAAGCAAAAAATTGTCTTAACTGGTACGGAAACATAATTGTTATGGCTTCTTTAAAAATATTGTCGATTTCAGAATCATGTTCTATTACACCCATTGCAATTGCAGTATCCCTGAAATTTTTGTATGTTATTCCATTATGTTTTTTAACGTCTTCAAACGATGTAGCCCCATGTAATTTACGACGACATGAAATGACTTATCAGTCTGATGATAATATAGTATGCTCAGAATGTGGAAAAAATTTTTAAGAAAAGATTTATTATTAAGACATTACAGAAGCATTCACAAAACTGTAAGTAAAAATATGTTTAATATCATTAATTAACATAAATAGAATATTAGATTTTATTAAAAAGTTTACGTGTTTTTTTTATTTCAGACAATAACTTGAATGTTTCAAGATAACTTAATGTATCAGGAATCACAAATTCCCACTAAAAATTTGACGTGGTGATATAATTTTCCAACAATTACTTGACTGTTTTACTGAAAAAGTTAAGAACAAATAAGAATAAATACACAAAAATTATAAAAATGTATTTCTTATAAGATATTCAAAAGTTAGGGGGTTGGCGCGCAGTGCGCGCAGGGGGGCGTAAGCCCCACTAGTATATATATATGTGTAAAGAAAGTATACTCTCTTTAATACAAATAAAGCGCGCCCTGTGATAGGTGATTGATAGAGGGGGTAAGGATATTGGAGATAAGAAGTGAAACAATAGAGGAGAGAGGAAAAGGAGTAGATACGAATATAAACTCAGAGAGAAAGGTAGTGCGAGTAAATAAAGATCAAGAAACAAGTGAAATATAAAATTACAGACTTTATTATAAAATATAAAATACAATAGAGATAATAGACTTATATTTTCGTTCCTCTACTTTTTTCAGGTAAAATTACGCTGTAAATATTGTAAATAATGTATGATAATTAATGTTAAATGAACTCTACTTTTTTCAGAGTAACATATTAGCTTATTCTCTTCGTATCTATTGTTATAAACATTTAACATTATAGAACGAAAATAGTGTCTCAAGATGACAAAAACACTAAAATTAGGATTTAATTTTGAATCTGCTTCCTCACCGAGTGATAGCAAAACGAACATAACAAATATAACCTTCATCAAAACGGAAAAAGGAAAACAGTATACCGCGACAATATCAAAATATAGACAATCACACAGAAGTCAAGAAAACGGAGGTATTTATTAAATTTAAAAGTAACGCTACGGGAGGTACACAACAGAAGTTATGGATATCAATGAATGATTAGTTAGAAAAAGTATATATAGATGAAATAGGAAATCTCCAATTTAAGAATGTATATTTAATCGAAATTAAAGGAGAAAAAAAAATAAAAGAAAATCCTGTAGATATAAATAACTTGATAGAACAATTATTTACAAACAAACAAAAAGATAATAACAAGATTAACTTGAAAAATATATCAGAAAAATTTATTTTAGAAAAATTTAATAAAAACAGACAAATATAACTTAAAGGATACATTTGAAAAAGAATGTGTAAGATTTGAGATTATTGAAGATAATACAAAAATTGAAATTTCAAGATTATTTTTAGATAAAGCTTGCATGGACTGGCATTATACAGCATAAACAGAATTAGAAATAAATAATAACTGGCAAGAATGGAAAGAAGAATTTCTGAAAACTTTTGCAGATAAAGGTTGGAATTTATTCATATATGCATTGTCTTATAAATATTATGAAGGTTCATTAACAGAATATGCGATAAAAAAGGAAAGATTATTAATAAATGTGGACCCAAACATGGGAAAAAAGACAATAATAGCGTTAATAGCAATGGTTCTGCCAAAATGGATAAGAAATAAATTAGATAAAAAAGAATGTGTAGACTCAACAATATTAATAAATGAAATAAGAAAACATAAAAGTTTAAATAAAAAAATAATAAACAAGAAAAATGATAATAGATACAACTATGAACATAAAAATGGAGATAAAAAACCGTGTCAAATATGTTAAAAAATAGGAAAATCCAACAGATTCCGTCCTGAATAAAAATGTTGGCTTCAGAATTAAAACAAAACAAGAGTAGTTGGGGCAAACGAAAGAATAAATGCAGATTTATATACAGAAGAAAGAAATTAATAGAGACACCATTGATTGAAGTACCAATATTGTTAAATAATAAATTAAGGGTTATAGGAACATATGATTCCAGGGCTCAGATATCATTAATAAATAAAAGAATAGTTAAAATACAAGAAGAAAAAAAAATGTAAACAAAATATATTTGAAGGCAGTCAATGGTGTATGCGAAACAAAAGGCTTAATAAAAGTGAAAGTAAAAATATTCGATATAGAAGAAGAAATAGACTTAGATATAGTGGAAAGAGAGGACTTTGAGGATATTGTAATAAGTTTAGATAGGATAAAAAAATTTAGACTTATACAAGACGAGAATTGAAATATTAACCGAAAGAAAAAAATAATCAAAGAAAAAGATCAACATATACAACAGAATGCAACAAAAAAGGTTACGAAAGTAAAAATAAACTTTTCCGCCCTCGGGTGATTTTGGGAGGCTGGTACTTCCTCGGGCAAAAAAACAGTTTTCCGAAACTCGTTCGAAAAGTCTCCTTTACGAACCTCATTACGGACCTCGCCTTCGGCTCGGGCCGCAAACCTCTCGGTTTGCAAACAAAGACTTTTTAAACTCGTAGAAAAACTACTATTAATGAGCATATAACAGAAGAGGAATGCGATTGACGATTAGAACATTTAGAAAATAGTAAAAAGAAAGAGATGAAAAATATAATTAAGAAATACAATTCAGTCTTTGCAAAAAACAAATATGACATAGGGACAGTTGAAGATTATGAAGCAAGAATGATTTAATAGAAGAAAAAAAATTGTAGCAAAAGACTATATAGATGTACAATAGAAGATAAAAAAGAGATAGAACAATAAATAGCAAAATTACTTGAAAAAAAAACTAATAGAAGAATCGTACAGCCCTTTTGCAGCACCTGTTACTCTAGCATTTAAAAAAGAAGAAAATAAGAAATCGAGACTATGCATAGACCTTAGAGACCTAAATAAATTGATTGTACCGCAAGCACAACCTTTCCCACGAATCGAAGATTTAATAACAAAACAAGAAACTGTAAATTTTTCACCACCTTAGATATAAATTCGGCTTTTTGGTCAATACCTCTTAGAATTAAAGATAGAAATAAAACTGGTTTTATCACACAAGATGGACACTACCAATGGACTTGCCTTCCATTTTTCTTAAAAACAGCACCAGCAATATTCCAAAGAATACTAAGCAACATTCTGAAAAAAAATAATTTAAAAAATTTTGCAGAGAATTACATAGATGATATACTTATATTTTCACCAACTTTTGAAAAACATATAGAACACATCAAACAAGTTTTAAACGCAATATTAAAAAAAGGATTTCGATTATAATTTAAAAAATGTACATTTGGCTCAAATTCTGCAAAGTATCTCGAACACATAATAGAAAATAATACCGTTCGTCTAATAAAAGATAATTTAATAGCAATAGAAAATTTTCCACCACCAAGAACCCAACAAAATATTAGACAATTTTTAGGCAAAATAAACTTTTATTATGAATATATTCCGAAAAGTGCGATATTATTAGACCCATTTCACAAATTACTGAGAAAAAATTAAAAGTTTATATAGACAGAGGAATGTGAAAAATCATTTTAACAAACAAAAAAGTTACTGTGCTCAAAACCAATTTTAGAGATATTTGACCCAAACTTAGAAATAAAACTGTACACAGATGCATCAATAGAAGGGATAGCAGCAGTGTTTAAACAAACACAATTTGATGGAAAAGATAAACCGATAGCATACTTTTCAAAAAAAGCTAACAGAAACGCAAAAGAAGAAAAAAGCAATATATCCGGAATGTTTGGCTATAAAAGAAGCAATAAATTATTGGCAGCATTGGCTTATTGGGAAAAGATTTATAGTATATTCAGACCGTAAACCATTAGAAAACCTAAATATTAAAGTAAGAACAGACGAAGAACTAGGTGATTTAACTTACTATTTATCGCAATATGATTTTACAATAAAATACATCCCAGGAAAAGAAAATATAGAAGCAGACTGTATTAACCGAAATCCGGTATTAGAACCAAAAACAAATAACGAAGAATTTTTAAGAATAATAAATTTAATAGAAATAGACAAAATCAAAATAGATCAAGAAAGAAACAAAGAAATACAAAAATCAAATAAAATGTTAATAAAAAGAAATGAAATTTTTTATAAAAAGAGTAGAAAAAAAAAATAATACTATCAGAAGATTTTAGTAAAAAATTGATTAAAAAAATACACAAAGAATGGTTCCATATTGGAATAAAACGAATGATGACTAGAATAAACACAAACTACACAGCGAAGAATTTAACAAAAAATACAATCAAAACATGTAGAGAATGTAAAATATGTATGGAAAATAAATTAAGAGGTCAACTTAAATACGGCCAAATGTCACATTTAGGCCTAGCAAAAAAACCTTTTGGAATTGTCTCAATAGATACCATTGGTAAATTTGGAGGAAATAGATCAACAAAAAAATATTTACACCTCCTAGTAGATCACTTTACCAGGTATGCTTATATAATAACATCTAAGACACAAACGGCAAGTGACTTTATTAAACTAGTATGAAAAAGAATAGATACTGAACAAATAGAAATGATTTTGTCAGATCAGTACCCAGGAATAAACTCAAAAGACTTCAAAGATTTTTTAGAACACAATAATATCAAAATAGTTCTTACAGCTGTCAATGCGCCATTTTCTAACGGATTAAATGAAAGACTCAATCAAACAATAGTTAATAAAATTAGATGCACATGGAATGAAAACCAAAATAAAAAGCTTAGACATCAATAGCTCATGAATGTATAAAAAAAATTAATGAGACAGAGCATTCTGTTACAGGATTCACACCGCAATATTTACTAGATGGGACTGATGTAAGCATAACACCTCAAGAATTAATAACAATAGATAACAAAGACATCTGGCTAAAGAATAGACAAACAGCAACAGAAAATACCATTAAATCGCACAATTATAATAAGAAAATATTTGATAAAAACAGGAAAAATCAAATATTTAAAAATGGGGATCTAGTATACATAGAAAATGGAAACAGACTAAATAGAAGAAAAATGGATGAATTACGAATTGGACCTTATAAAATAATAAATAAAATTTCAGAGTCTACATACCAAATAAAAACAGAAAAAAATAGAAAACCAGATTTATTTCACATAACAAAATTGGTTCCAACGAATATGGAACTAAATGACGACGATTTTAGTGAAAAAGTAATGTAAATAAAACAAAATGCAATGAAATGTTCCAATTTTTGGCTACTACAGAGTGGGGGAGATGTAAAGAAAGTATACTCTCTTTAATACAAATAAAGCGCGCCCTGTGATAGGTGATTGATAGAGGGGGTAAGGATATTGAAGATAAGAAGTGAAACAATAGAGGAGAGAGAAAAAGGAGTAGTTACGAATATAAACTCAGAGAGAAAGGTAGTGCGAGTAAATAAAGATCAAGAAACAAGTGAAATATAAAACTACAGACTTCATTATAAAATATAAAATACAATAGAGATAATAGACTTTTATTTTCGTTCCTCTACTTTTTGCAGGTAAAATTACGCTGTAAATATTGTAAATATTGTATAATAATTATTATTAAATAAACTCTACTTTTTTCAGAGTTACACATATTAGTTTATCCTTCTCATATCGATTGTTATAAACATGAAACATTTTACATATATATATACATGTATGGGTACCAAAAACATTAGTTTTGTACGTTCAAATAATTTAAAAACTACATTTAAAGTAAATTTTATGTCAACTTTCTGAATAACGTATTTCTGCATAACCAGACAGTTCGAAGTACACTTTAAAAGTACGGTTATTGAAAACAAAATTATTTTAATTTTGAAGCTTGTTTAAAGTCGATCTTTGAAATGATTCTTCTGTCTCATACTGTATTATAAAATATTTACTTTGTCATATAGAAAAAAAACAAATTTTCAAAGCTTGTTTTAAAAGTTTTAGCCATTTTTGAACATTAGAATTTCATCATAAACTGAAATGTATATGTAAAGGAAGTCTTGTTTCATACATACCTACAAATTTTCTATACCACTTACGGGTATATAAATCAGAATAAGGTAGTTGAAGTAAGAGTAACGATTTTTCCAAAAAAATTTTTGTTTTCTCTAATTTTTGAAACATGAAGCTGGTGTTAGAAAAATGAATAAATGTACGAAATATTTGTATTTTTTCAAGATCTACAGCTTCCTATTAGAAAGCAAAAGTATATAACTCTATCTGCTAAGTAACACTTAAGAAAACGAACTTTAAATTATTTGCTTCTTTCGTACAAGGACATTAAGAAACCTTTTTTTTGGATCGATTTAGATATTTAATTGTATTTTTTTCCAACCCACATCAATATTTGATTGTAGATGGACTTAAAACGTCAAATTTAAAAAGTAAACCTTTGAATTTTTTTTGTTTATAATTAAACTATCTTGAAAGATGCAATTTGTTACCATTTGATGTATTTTTCTGGACTTCAGTCTGTCAAGTTGTTATGGAAAAAGGAAACTACAAACTAAATTTGAACTTAATTAGATATTAGGTTTGGAAAATAGTGGATTAAGGATGAGATCACATGGAGTCTGGCAGTCTGCAGTTACGCTTACTCGTTTTCGAAAGCTTATACGTACGTTGTAGCACTTAATGGATATCTTACTTAGAACACACTTATATTGTGTTTGAAATTTATTTCATAACAAAAATAGGCTATTCGCTGTGTGCAGTAATCTGGAACAGCGATACCTGCACGGGAAGAAGGAAGCGATGCTGGATAACACGATTAGATAGCCTGTTAAGGACTGCAAACTTTGTTAATTGTTTTTTTGTTGTTTTAATGTATTTTTGATAGTTAAAGTCTGGATTTTTAGTGTCAAGAATTAGTATTGAGCAGAAAAAAATTTTTTAATACATTATTTTACTATTTATCTTTTTCTACTTTAAAGTGATATTTGAAGAATTGAGGCACAGTGACACTTTTTGCTCGAGACAATATTTCTGTAAAGCAGTCGTATCTTTAAAATATAAAATGTACTTTGACTCTATTTAGCAAATGTTACTTAAAGTTCAACAACTTGCTTAGATACCCATTTTTGTTGTGTTTTTGCGTAATACTACAAAAGTTGAGAGCAGTCAATGTTGTCACTAAAAAATAGAATTTGGAATTTTCAAGTTGACTGCAAACATCAAATAATAAAATATATACTGGATCAAAATCATGAGCGTATAATAACCAATTAGCAATATGGTGACTGTTGTCTTAACTCAGCAGTAATAAAATAGAACTATATTCAAAGTGAGACTTTTGCTAACATTGTAGAAGTGATGTTTTGTTAAAACAAAACTGATTAAATATTTAAGTAGCTTAATAAATCAATTATAATACTGGTGAATTTTGATAGTTTTTTTAAAACAATGTTTTTTTCTTTAAAAAAAAAAATTTAAGTCAAGGAAACGATCGAATATTAAACTGACGATCGACGCAAATATCACATCAAGATTCTTTTTTATGTAAAAACGTATTTTTTTATGGCATCAAGATATCAACGACTGCCCTAAAAGCTTTGTTGCACCTTAAATAGATGTTAACTTTACGCTCGTTGGAATAGAAATATTTTTTTAAACCAATATAGCCTTAATGAAGACATGAAAGTAACTCTTTTTTTGATACATAAATGCTGTACTAAGAAAGCATCACTAAAAAATTATTAGATGCCTAAAATATAAGTTTTTTTTTAATAATGTAATGAATCAATCAGACATACTTCGATGCTAACTCAGGAGAATAAGCAATATCAGCTTCCTAATCATAATATGCGTATACGCTTTAATGTGTTTATTCATACTACAAATGATTTTTAACTAATAAAATCTTACAGTTTTATTGAAAAAAGTATTTATAAAAGATTGGTTACAAAATCCTGTTATCTCAAATCATGAAAAACAAAATTAACCAATTGATACTACCTTCATTAAAATTTTAATGTTAAAAGTTTTTAACAGGCGTGCATTCATCGAGGTGCAGTCTCTTAACAGAAGAAACAGGATGAAGTAACCAGATAAGTCGCATACTTGCTACAAGTATTTCTAAAGATTTTTGATTTTTTGTATTAGTGCACAAGCTCATTTTTTCAAAACTCAAACATGTAAGCAGGTCACAACGGTTAACGATGATATCAGTGCAACGGAGTTTGCTGGTTGTCAGACAGGCATGCGAAAAAAAGTACGAAAGAATTAAATCCAAAAGTATCGAGTGCAACAAATATCTCTCAAGCTACACGTGGGCATATACCTACACCGGATGTATCTTTAAACTCACAAGCATCCTATAACTGTAAGTAGGTAGTTTCTATGTCTCCCACTTGGTTTGATATACCTTATGTAAATATAACAGGAACGGGATTAGTGTGAACTTGAACCAAGGACATGCGAATCCTACGTGTGCTGTAGCATGTTTGCTCTTTGCTTAATCTGATTACGAGCACATCTAAAGTAGCGCCACAAATGCCGCAGCTCAGTACAAATTTTTCTAGCATGAAATCATTGGATCTTACAAGGATGGTTTTGTATTAATTAATTACGATCCTATTTTTATGTTCTAGCTTATGGAACCAGTTCTTCTTATACGACATTAGAATAGTTTATTGGAAAAAATTATTCAAAAGAAGACAAATTGGCAGAACAACAAGAAAACAAGGATCACAGCTCCTCTGGTAGAGAGCATGTATCGACTTTACCTATAAATGACACGTCTGATGAGCTGACTAACCTTGCTTGGCTAGTATGTGATTAATTTTGACTGTACAACGAAGAAAATATACTAATTACTCCAAAAAAAATTTGAATTTAATAAAGTATACTAATGTCGTGTTAGAAGTACGGATTCCATAAATCACTACATAAAAGCAGAACTGTAATTAATTAAAATAGTAGTACTGTTCTCATAAGATCCAATGCTTCTAGGCTGGCAAAGTTGGTACTGAGCTCCGGAATTGGCAGCGCTACCTGAGATGTGCTCGTAGTCAAACAGCTGTATTTACTATTGCAATATTTTGCATGTTTAACCTCTAACATGCATCTTACTGGAATGTACACCCAAGGAAAAATGATTCTTTCCAGGCACTGACCCTAAATGGCAACATCGCGTATTGTTTCTCTTGGTTGATTAGAGATGGCGTTAGAGTCTGTAGGGTAGCCATGCAGCTAGCCAGCAAACACAAAGTTCTTAAAGACATCTTTTACGATGTCTTTTACAAGATTTCTTTCAGAAACTTCGTAAAGTCATCTGAAAGATTTCTTGTGGCAACTTTCTTCAGTCATCTTTTAAATAGACATCTTCTAAGATATCTTAAACAAGGTTTCTTTAAGGAACTCTGTAAAGTCATCTAAAAGATTTCTTATAGCAACTTCCTGAAGTCATCGTTTAAAAAGACATCTTCGAAGACGTCTTTAACAAGATTTCTTTAAGAAATTTTGTAAAGTCATCTGAAAGATTGCTTATGGCAACTGCCTGAAGTTATCGTTTAAAAAGACATCTTCGAAGACGTCTTTAACAAGATTTCTTTAAGAAATTTTGTAAAGTCATCTAAAAGATTGCTTATGGCAACCCACTAAAGTCATCGTTTATAAAAAAATCTTGCAAATTTCTTGAACAAGAAAATACGTAATATATGTATGCATAAAAGAGATGTCATAAAATAGTATCTTCAGCATTTGTTGTCAACCTATATTATAACATCAATCCGTACCTGTACCCAGTGGAGAAATATTTTCTATCATCAACCAAAGTAAGAGTATTGAACCATATATTTATTTATAACACTTTGTTTTCATTAAGCTACCATGTGTCCAAAGTACATTAATCTAAGTTTAATAGGTTATGATTAACATGGTTATCAATAAACGGATTTTTTTTGAGTTTTTTTTTAAGTGAACAAGCTACAAAATTTTGTTATTTCGATGTTAATTACTCATTATTAAAAGAAAACCGTTTTATTTTATATTAAACAAGCAAAAAAGAGACGTTAAGCTGTCAAATTTTATGAAACTTTGAATAAAATTATCACAAATTCTCATACAAAAAAAAAAAATGAAAAAATCGATACTGAGCCAATAATTTTAGATTCGTACAATGTTGAACACTATGTGAACATTAATGTATGCATATACATACATTTCTCTAATTTGACAATTCAAAAGCCTATTCTTTTACAGATTGAAAAAGTTAGTAACATCGGTGGTCATGACATGCCAAAAGAAGTGACAATAATAATGGAAAAAACTATACAGATCCAGTAGGAGCAAACTAATGTCACATCGTCTTGCAACTTCCCAACAATAATTGAAGATAAACAATTTAAATTTCAGACATCCTGTAAGAAAATTACAAGTTCCATCAATTGTTTATTAAAATATTATATTTATTGATTATTATATATATTTTTTGAAAAGTAAAATTTAGTGTTTCATCCGCAAATTAATAGACAAGTAGTAAAAAGACAGAGGTCAAATTAAATTTAAGCTTATTAAATATTATAACTTTATTATGTTGTCAGTATTTAAGTACAGTTTGTAAAATATAAATTATTGAAGTTATAAAAGATAAGCTGAGTTAAATTTGGCCTTGGTCTTTTATTGCTTCAGATACTATTTGTAAACACCTCTCAAAAGATATCTAAAAGCCTTCTTTGAGAATTTTCTAAAAGATATCGTAAAGACGTCTTTTAAGATTTCCTAAATAAGACTTTCAGATGGACATTAGAAATCTGCAAGATGCCTTAAGGTTTTCTTTTGAAAATTCTTGAAGAAATCTTTCATTTTACCAAGACATCTTGTAGACATCTTTAAGATTTCTTTGTGTTTGCTGACTAGTCTTTTGCCATAAAAGCAAAGAGAGAGCAGTGCACCTTTGCGTCGTCTGCTAGTGTTAACGTTTAAAAGTTCCTGGAGTCAGGGTAATCGTCAATGTTGGTAATCTTGGAATTGGAGTCAGCATATTGAGAAGTGAGGGCACACAAGATCTGCTGCAAGAATAACATACTTAATAAAGTTGCTATCGAGTGTTCAAGGTTCTCCCTTTAAAGTGGCTTGATGTCAACGAACACTGTCAGATAAGTAACAACAATTATTTGTTGTTAAGAAATGCACCAAAATAACTTGATACTTTGTGTGTGTGTGAAACTTTTTTTGTTTCAGGATTAAAACCATGTAACCTCTACTATTTTATCATCGCAATGCACAAGTTATTGACAAGCAATAAGATACGCTGAGGAACAACTGTCTATTCATCTAGTGAGTTGCCAGCAAGACCAAGTTATGTTGAAAAATCATGACTATTCTTGACAACATGCCTGTTTGCTCAAACTGTTTCTTTTTATTTGTTTAGTAATGGGACAGATAAGAAAAAGGAGAGTCCTCAAACCTACGCAACACAGTTTCCTGATTTTCCTGTGAGCCAATTATTCGTTTGAATCCTGCGATGGAAAGTCTCAACGCCTTCTTCGTGCAGCCGTCAGTTAGAATGCAAATAAAAGAGTAGAGAGTTACGAGCAACAACGATAACTTAGTGGTCGTGGTATTCGTCTATTTGTTGCTCGATTCGACAACGCGAATTTTTCCATGACCATGCTTCTGGTTGCTTCACCGTAGTCGAAAATAGTGCTTGTAAGCAGGTAAATTGTTACTGGGTAAAGATTGTTTAAAAAATCTTGCACATTTTACTTGGTACTCATTCATCGCTTTCATCCACTTTTTGATCTATAATAAGCCACTACATTGTATTTGTGTGACTATAGTTCATGTTTGTATTTGAGCTCTGGTTAGTAGATCACAACATAAAAAAATCTTTTTCTGTATACCCCCACCAAAAGTGCTTCATATCTGCCCTGCTCCAAAACAGATAATCAGCTCTTTCGACGAGGGTACGCAGAAAAATAGTATACGCACCACGTTCGGAGGTTAAGAAATGCCCTAGATTTCACGTTATCCACCCTCGGCCTCGCCTCGGGCATTTATTCACGTGAAATCAGCGACATTCTTAACCTCGCTCACTAGGTGCGTAACATACTATCCCCTAGCTTTCTGTAAATGATGAAATGTTGCATTTTATTCACTCCCTACAGTCGCAGTAAAAGTATTACCAGAAGGAAGCTGTATATCCAGATCTTATATCATTAACAACGATGAAAATGAAGTTCATCACGAGCAAAAGAAAATACTTCAAGGACAAGTGGGCATCTCAGAGAGGCTGGAATATTTTCTTCAAGGCTAGTTCCAGTCCTACCAAGAGTCATCATTTATCAGGGGCTGTTAAAAAAAAAAAAATTAAGAGCAAGTGGAATGGCATTAAAGTGGACTGCAAGTACTTCTGTAGTGATCGACTCAGGTAATGCAAAAGCCTAGACTAGAACCAGTAGCTTTCATAAGCTAATAATTACACAAATTTTTGAATACTGTTGAGGGCTTGTATCCTACACTAGTATTAATTAAGGAAATTTTTTTTATCCGTACTTATGGATTAATATGTAATAAATTCCATACATAACGATGAATCATTAAATAAAGATAGGAAATAAAACGATTGAAACGTAGGAATCGATTCTCTCTGTATTGAATTTTTATTAATGAAAAAAAATCCTTACAATTTAAATGATTTTAACTCCTTAATAATTATCAAAAACTTTGTAAAAGGTACACAATCAAAAAATCATAAGAAACTCGAATAATTAAAAGATTACAAACCATACTATGGACTCTCAACTTAAGCAATCATTTATTTTCTTATAAAAAGCATTGACTATCATCGACACAATACGATGACATTCAACTTTAACTGTACTTATTTAATAATTACATCTTATACAATACTTAGCTTACATGATTGTAACAATTGAGAATTTTGATCTATTAAATAATAATCTGATAACACATCATGTTGTTAACAACTTACATGGTCTTATAAAATGAAAGAACTTTAGCTGGATTAATGCGTAACAAAAATAGACAAATAAAAGTAACATGCCAGATTGTAATAATATTAAGCTTACCTAAGACTACATGATTTACCTAAATCTATTTCTGTTTTTTACTTAACAATTTTGCTTTATTCATAATTTATATAGCCTCTTTCTGCATTGATCACAGCATTCAAGTGAGTTGGCATTGATCGAGCAAGAGTCCCGAAGAATGCTGGCTCCATACTATGTACCAGCTATCCTTGTTTGTTGAGAAAACCTTTTCGTCCAAAAAGACGGTGTTCATTTACTGATCAGATGTAAGGTTAATGTGATTATTGGCGAATTCAAGCCTGGCATTCGTATGCCTTTCAGTTAAGGCATTTTTTTTGGCAGCTTTGTAGCATTTTCATTTGCTTCTTTTTGCGGCATTATTTCTTAATGCTTTGTAAGAAATATCTAAATCCAGGATCGCTGGTATTTGCTTCAATGGCTCAAATCAACTTACAAATAATTTTTCCAGTACTTGCAAAAGATTTTGTTGACTCAGTTTTCGAACTGTTCCGTTATCTGTACCCACAAATAAGTTTTTCAAAATTAAAACAAGTCATGATATAGAGAAATTGAAATTATTAATTTTAAACAAATATATAATACTGGCTATGTCTTTGATCTTCAGCCTCGATTTCTTCCTCAATTTCAAACGGTAGCGTCCATTTGTCTGCCGTCTTCAGGCAGCATCAATTCACTGTCTGAAAAATCACTTGTATGCTGTCACCTCTTTCCCATAAGGTTCTCATGCATGCTTGATTTACTTCCGTAGGGGAGAATGCGACTGCCATTACAACAAATTAATGTTCTTTAAAAAAACACTTGTAATAGTTAATTGTATGGCGTCTTTAAATACGACGTAAAAACTTTCGTAAGTAGAAGTGGTCACTCTCCTTTGTTTATACAATGCCGTGAGTTCTGTATAAAAAACGCGTTTTGCCTGTAGTTAAATTACAGTATAGTTGAAGTATTTGTGACTGTATAATACATAGTGGTGTCTCCATCTAATTCAATATTCGCACTCCTACGTTTTACAAGTTTTCATAGCAGTATACGCTCTTTGTTTTACGAGGGCGCACGTTTGTTTTCTGTAAATGCACGTGTTCCAAGTAGTAAATATACCGTTACTAAATATTTTAATACAGTCTCGTACAAAAAAACGTAAGACAACTGTTGGAAAGGCCAAGCCGAGTATCAAATTTGCATTAACATAAGTTAGTTAAATTACACAAATTTAGCTTACATAAGTTGCATGATAGTATTAGTAAAAAATCATTATTGTTCGATCAACAAAATATATGAAAATAGAGACGCATGTTAACATTGTAGATGGACCATTACTCAATCGAGCTCACCGCAAAAGGGTTTTCTGAGCAACAAATTCTCAACATGAAAAATTATATACCGAAGGTGGTTGGAGAGCATATGTCAAAGCTCAGATCTAATTTCAACGTGCATAGTGTAGGCGACCTTACAGATGACTTACTAGATCGGCTAGACGTTAGATGGAAAGGAGTTGTATTTTACTTGAACTCTTCAGAATATGAAGGCTGTTTTTGTTTCCCAATCATGACAAGTGAATAATAAAATGCTTTAAAATCTTCAAGTAAAGACGAAGTGATCCTGCGATTTGAAAAAAAAAATTTTCCGTATATTTTTATTATTTCTCAACTTTTTTTTATTTAATTACAGCAAGGATGGTACGTAAAATCTATTATACATTAAAGCAGGATTATGTGCGCTTAAAAAGCGATATTACCTTCGCTTTCGTCAAGAGAGACTGGCTCAACAAAATTCAACAACATCTTCTTCTCAACTTTAAAGATATAATACCTAAATTATAATTAAAAACTTCCACTACTTTACATTTTACATACTGACAACAAATGTGACTATGAGGTAAGCTTAATATTATTACAATCTGGCATGTTACTTTTATTTGTCTATTTTTTTTACGCATTAATCCAGCTAAAGTTCTTTCATTTTATAAGACCATGTAAGTTGTTTACAACATGATGTGTTATCGGATTATTATTTAATAGATTAAAATTCTCGATTGTTACAATCATGTAAGCTAAGTATTGTATAAGATGTAATTATTAAATAAGTACAGTTAAAGTTGAATGTTATCGTATTGTGTCGATGATAGACAATGCTTTTTATGAGAAAGTAAATGATTGCTTTAATTGAGAGTCCATCGTATGGTTTGTAATCTTTTAATTATTTGAGTTTCTTATGATTTTTTGATTGTGTACCTTTTACAAAGTTTTTGATAATTATTAAGGAGTTAAAATCATTTAAATGGTAAAAATTTTTTTTCATTAATAAAAATTCAATACAGAGAGAATCGATTCCTACGTTTCAATCGTTTTATTTCCTATCTTTATTTAATGATTCATCGTTATGTATGGAATTTATTACATATTAATCCACAAGTACGGATAAAAAAAATTTCCTTAATTAATACTAGTGTAGGATACAAGCCCTCAACAGTATTCAAAAATTTGTGTAATTATTAGCTTATGAAAGCTACTGGTTCTAGTCTAGGCTTTTGCATTACCTGAGTCAATCACTACAGAAGTACTTGCAGTCCACTTTAATGCCATTCCACTTGCTCTTAATTTTTTTTTTTTAACAGCCCCTGATAAATGATGACTCTTGGTAGGACTGGAACTAGCCTTGAAGAAAATATTCCAGCCTCTCTGAGATGCCCACTTGTCCTTGAAGTATTTTCTTTTGCTCGTGATGAACTTCATTTTCATCGTTGTTAATGATATAAGATCTAGATATACAGCTTCCTTCTGGTAATACTTTTACTGCGACTGTAGGGAGTGAATAAAATGCAACATTTCATCATTTACAGAAAGCTAGGGGATAGTATATTACGCACCTAGTAAGCGAGGTTAAGAATGTCGCTGATTTCACGTGAATAAACGCCCGAGGCGAGGCCGAGGGTGGATAACGTGAAATCTAGGGCATTTCTTAACCTCCGAACGTGGTGCGTATACTATTTTTCTGCGTACCCTCGTCAAAAGAGCTGATTATCTGTTTTGGAGCAGGGCAGATATGAAGCACTTTCGGTGGGGGTATACAGAAAAAGATTTTTTTATGTTGTGATCTACTAACCTGAGCTCAAATACAAACATGAACTATAGTCACACAAATACAATGTAGTGGCTTATTATAGATCAAAAAGTGGATGAAAGCGATGAATAAGTACCAAGTAAAATGTGCAAGATTTTTTAAACAATCTTTACCCAGTAACAATTTACCTGCTTACAAGCACTATTTTCGACTACGGTGAAGCAACCAGAAGCATGGTCATGGAAAAATTCGCGTTGTCGAATCGAGCAACAAATAGACGAATACCACGACCACTAAGTTATCGTTGTTGCTCGTAACTCTCTACTCTTTTATTTGCATTCTAACTGACGGCTGCACGAAGAAGGCGTTGAGACTTTCCATCGCAGGATTCAAACGAATAATTGGCTCACAGGAAAATCAGGAAACTGTGTTGCGTAGGTTTGAGGACTCTCCTTTTTCTTATCTGTCCCATTACTAAACAAATAAAAAGAAACAGTTTGAGCAAACAGGCATGTTGTCAAGAATAGTCATGATTTTTCAACATAACTTGGTCTTGCTGGCAACTCACTAGATGAATAGACAGTTGTTCCTCAGCGTATCTTATTGCTTGTCAATAACTTGTGCATTGCGATGATAAAATAGTAGAGGTGACATGGTTTTAATACTGAAACAAAAAAAGTTTCACACACACACAAAGTATCAAGTTATTCTGGTGCATTTCTTTACAACAAATAATTATTGTTACTTATCTGACAGTGTTCGTTGACATCAAGCCACTTTAAAGGGAGAACCTTGAACACTCGGTAGCAACTTTATTAAGTATGTTCTTCTTGCAGCAGATCTAGTGTGCCCTCACTTCTCAATATGCTGACTCCAATTCCAAGATTACCAACGTTGACGATTACCCTGACTCCAGGAACTTTTAAACGTAAACACTAGCAGACGACGCAAAGGTGAACTGCTCTCTCTTTGCTTTTATGGCAAAAGACTGGCTACCCTACAGACTCTAACGCCATCTCTGGTCAACCAAGAGAAACAATGCGCAATGTTGCCATTTAGGGTCAGTACCTGGAAAGAATTACTTTTCCTTGGGTGTACCTTAACGTTCAACACTTACGGAATGCCTTTACACGCACAAGAGTAAGAGCCTTGAGGAAGAAACGTTTCTACACTTCGTTCAGCCATAGAGATGTTACTTTTGCTGCTCACTCGCAAAAGGTTACTGACAGTTGACTTAAATTTTTAGTATTAAATTAAATTTATAAACAAAGAGCTATCTCCTTGCTTGCTACTAAAATGTATAATAAAATACCGCTTTGTTATATCACTAAGGTTAAATATGGATTTATTTCGATAAGAAAGTGATGAACTACAAAAAAGCCTTCAAATTGTTCCTTTAAAAGTCATTTCGTCGATTAATCTTTCTCACAGTTTTTAAAGAACCTTTATAAATATCATGCTTCATCGCTCAAACGTATACGTAAGTAAACAATACATTGCGTAAGGTAAAATGGTTTGGATTTCTTTTTTGCACCTTTGATAAGAAAGGCTACTGAAAATTCTTCAACTTTTTAATGTAAAACAAAGTTCAAGGTTTCCATCTTATTATTCTTGGCAACAATTAGAATCAATTATTACGTTAGATAAAAGAAGCATCCATTTATTTGCAAATAAAGAAGACAACAACTCGTTAGGCTGCTTTGTAGGCATCAAAACATTACCTTTATTTATTCATGCCAAGTTTCTAAATGTTATTTTTCTATTTATGATATGTTATTTATTAGAGTAGATCTACAGGTCAAAGAAGCCAAAGGACAGAGAAAAACTTCTGATTGCCAGAAAACAAATCAAAAAGCAACTATAAAAAAGTCAGCGAGGATTAAACAAATAAGCGCAATGAAAACTTTTATATAAGTCATTTTTTTTTGCAATTTATCTTCTGAACTAAAATAAAGGATTCAGAAAGGACCAAGTGGAGCTTCGGAGACCTGTCGTATAGTGCGACACCCAAACAATTCTCGCTGCACAGTGACACTAGATCAATGATAACCACTGATGGTATCACGGCACGGATCGACATGATCATAAATCGAATGGGGAAGTCAAGCAAATGCTGAAAAAATAGAAGCTGATATCTATTATTTAGGGTCCACCGTTGTTGTTGAAAGTAAAGTAAAAAGATAAAAACGATGGTAAGAAGAAGAAGAAAAAGAAGAAGAAGGCAAATGTCAAACAGCGGATAGCGCAGACCAAAGATCTCCTTAGCTCCTCACTTTACCTCTCTATTTCACCAAAAGCAAGAAGGGCGGATAAAGAAGGATGATAGGGAGGAAGTTGCGTATGTGCAAGGATCTCCAAGCCAAGAATGCCATCGAAAGAATCTGGCCAAAGCCAGGCTGTAAATACTGGCAGCGCAACGTTACGCAAAATGCAAGCGAGAGAGGACTACCTATTCTGCTTCTACACATACATGCATACAACTGGGCACTGCCCTACATGCGTATACCTTACGCTCTGTCGAAAAGCAGCAGTAGAAGCAGAACTTTTGTGAATAGAAGAGAGTTTTCGTAGAACAATGCGTCCCAAAGCCGCCGGCCGATTACCTTTCTTCCTGCATGCGTGTCGTCGAACATCGGCCGGAACGTGCGAGGGGAGCATGCGAATAAATTGCCCAGTCAGTCGCTTACCTCTCCTCTTCTTTCTACTCACCCTCCTTTTTTTATCCCTTTTTTCTCCTCCTTCCCTACCCCTTTCACTCTCTATTTTCTCTCATCGGTTCAGCACGTCGAGGCGCACTGCTCACGGCCAAAAATTATTGCGTCCTCCAAAATCTTCCAGGAACATCATCGGCGATCCTCTGCAAGTTTCCTCTTTCCCCTGCATTCATCACTCCCTTGCTCTTTCATCCTCCTCATCTTTTCGCTACTCACTGGAGAGCAGCAGACTGAAGAGCAAGTGCAAGAGAGATAAAAAAAGAGTAATTATCATGAGTGCAGTCTCCAAGCGTGCACACAGCTACCTACGCCACGCGTATGTATGCATCTTCGTATGAATAATGTGCGCATGCGTGCGTAAGTGTGTGTGGAAGCATTCAGAACTTAATTTTAAAGAGAAAAAGAAAAGGAAGCTTTCGTGAAACGTAATAAAAAGCTAGTAGTTCTGGCGCACAACTAATGACAACAAAGCGCCTCTAAAGAGTGCAATTAATACAGTCGCGCCAGGCGGCAGTCGTGGCTGAGCGGTCTCCATAAAGTTTCGCGAATCCTTAGTTGACAGGTTCGAGCCCCTGCTCCACCTTTTTGGACATTCGCAAGTTTCAAGCAGAGACTTGAACCCGTCAACTAAAGATTCGCGAAACTTTAAGCTGACCGCTCAGCCATGACCACCGCTAAGTGCGACTGTATTGATTGCACTCTTAAATGCACTCTATTGTCTCGTCCGTTGTACACTGGTGTGCCAACACACGGGTGCTGACTTGACTGAACCAAGCCACGTCCGTGACACCTCCCCAGTGAATGGGTCATCGTTCCCGATGACACCTTTTGCTACTTTGCCTGCAGGATATTGTTTTCTCCAAATTTGATAACTCCTGGTTGAAAATTTTATTGGGCTGCCCAAGTTAGACGTGTGGCCCAACACAGGCAGCCCAGCTTGGGCACAGGTTGGCTTGTAATTGGGTGCAGACTTGGGCACATGCTTCTCCCCAGCCACCGCCTGATTTTGTCTGCACAGCTATGTACTATGGTATACATACATGTATGACTTGCACGAGCGTTGTGTGCATATATGTGTAATTAATTGGTGTGAGCACGCACTCCATCAAATGTTTCAGTATTTATGAAACTGTAATAGTGTAAACTCAGTGAATTATTAAATCAGAGAGTCCTATACATGAATTAACGAGACGAATTTCTTACAGTACTACAAGATGATGATTAATCATTTTTTTATTTGTCTAATAACTTCCTTCTTAACAAGAGTCTACTAAAAATATTGAAAGAAAGACTATTCCTACAGGACATGTGCTTTAACATTTTCCAAAGCTATTTTTAAGGCTTAGTAAATAAATAAAGAAGCTTATTAAAACATATGTTTATACATTTCTCATTAAGATTCACCTGATTTTTACAAGTGTACTCGCGTGCATAAGGTTCATTGCGAGTTTAACTTTATAACTATATATGTATACTTTAAGCAGACGAAATTAGGTGGAGGTTGGGCAGAAGCTTAGGCCCGAGTCTGCGCCTAATTACAAAGATACATTGGGCCCCACCTTGGCTAACTGGGCATCTTGACTTGAACCAAGCTGTCGCCAATTTTCAATCTTTCGTTTCACCTAAAACCGTGGAAGCAGAGTGGGGGTACCCAGTTCAGTTCCACCAAAGGAAGTAGGCTCGTTCGGTAAATAAGCAGTACATACAACATATATATTTCTAGTAGAAACAGCCTATACGCCCAAATCCACAAAACCCAAGAACTTTAACCTAATCACCCAGTGCGTTTGTGGATCAATCCACAGTAGCTCAATACGCTTTAATACTAACTAAAAAATTGAGCAATGTCCCAAGAGGTTAATCACCAATAACCCAATGCTCTGCAGTATCTGCAATAATATTTAATAAATTAATTAATTTATACTCACGATCAATAGATGAATTAATATCCCAAACTCTTAATCCCGAATACCCCTATATACGCACTACTGCCTGTACTATTTATTAGGTAATTGATTTGTTAGTTATTCGGCAGTTAACAAATACTATCGAATACTTCTTTACTAAATAAATTAATTAATTAAATCCCAAGCTTTTAATCCCCAATGACCCAATACGCTGTACTGTCTGTGCTATTAGGCGATTTAGATATAATTTTTTTATCTATGAAAGAAGCATCTTAGAGTACTGGCGATGTATTAATTAATTAAAAATTTATTAAATAGCACAGACAGTAGAGCATATAGGGTTATTAGAGAGTAAGAGCTTGAGATTTAGTTAATTTATTTATTAAAGAAGTGGTCGAGGTAACGGGCTCACTGCTGATCAATTAATTATCTAAGAAACAGTACTGAATGTAGAGCATACTGGGTTATTAGGGATTAAGCGCTTGGGATTTAATTTATTTAATCCTTTACTAAAGAAGTGTTCGAGAGTATTGGTTTACTGCCGAATAATTAACAAATTAATTACCTGATAAATAGTACAGGCAGTAGTGCGTATATAGGGTTATTCGGGATTAAGAGCTTGGGATATTAATTCATCTATTTATCGTGAGTATGAATTAATTAATTCATTAAATATTATTGCAAATACTGGAGCGCATTGGGTTATTGGGGATTAGCCTTTCGGGACATTGCTAAATTTATAGTTAGTAGTAAAGCGTATTGAGATACTGAGGATTGATTCACAAACGCACTGGGTTATTAGGTTAAAGTTCTTGGATTTGTGGATTTGGGCGTATAGGCTGTTTCTACTAGAAATATATATGTTGTATGTACTGCTTATTTACCGAACGAGCCTACTTCCTTTGGTGGAACTGAACTGGGTACCCCCACTCCACTTCCATGGCTTTAGGTGAAACGACGGATTTAGGTGAACTACGATAATGCCGTCTTCTCACCTCAATATAGTTTCATGATAAAGTAGCTTTATTAAGTGTTTTAATACGATAAATTACTACAAGAATTCAAACTTCGCGATTTGCGAATCAAGGTACGGTGAGTGTACAGTCAGTACCAGGAGACGTAGGTTTTTTATCGGCCACCGGAAGTAATGCAGATTTCTTCCAAGTTGGTAATGTAAGTATTCGGTGCACATTAAAGTTAATTTTTTGCACGAATTACCTTCTCGATCGCCTTAGGTGATATCCCAATTCTCCATCCCACCACTGGCACCAAATTACGCTTGTTACGGAACAAGCTTCGGGAATTCTTGTGTAGATGGGTAGCAGGTATTTCCGATTTATTAAATAAATGGATCAAAGAGTCCGAAATATTGTAGTAAAATGCTTCACCAAAAAGATGGAGCAAGGGGCTCGAACCTGTCAACTAAGGATTCGCGAAACTTTACGCTGACCGCTCAGCCACAACTGCCACCAAGAACGACTGTATAAATTGCACTCTTTAGGGGCGCTATGGTGTCATCAGTTGTATGCTGGTGTGTTAACACACGTGCGCTAGCTTGACTGAATTAAGCCGCGTCCTTGACAATACTTATGATTTATTGATAAATAATAAGTACGTTATCTTTTATTAAAATAATAAGTGTACTCACTTGTTCGGCCAGAAAAAGATCACTTTTTTTAAACTTAAATAAAGTTACATCCCACACATCACAATTTATACTTGCAAAACTCCTGATATGGAGAACTTTTACATATTCATCGTGCATAAAAACCATTTTTTTGTATTGCAGCAAACTTAGCATTTTATTTTGTATTTTTTCTTATAGTTAAATTTTTATACGATTTATTGTACTAACATTAGTACTAAAAAATGTGATGCTAATATAGCATTTGGGTCCCTATGACTATTTTCTCATCATCTTACAATATCAAAATCTTACGTTACGTATTGCAAGTAACTTACGAAGGCTTATAACAATTATGATCAAACAGTAGGCTAATCACTTATCAACTTATAGCATATCATACACTTGCATTCACCATCAAATATTGTCCGAACATTTACACCCGTAAAAGAGTAATCACCAAAAAAAATTGGTTTATCCCCTAATATTTAATTAACGGAAATTATCACTGACTAGGAGTGCCAAGCTATATAGGTCCTAGTGCATGAATAGCCCATTATTTAAGTACTAATAAGTATTAAATTCGTATGCGCATTTTTTTTATAGGTGTGTTTAAATATGACAATTGACACAAACAAAAAGAATAATCTGAAACAAAGTTTTACTTTGATTCATAGATGCGCATCTTCTCCCTCAGATAGGTAGAGTGGGACTTAATGGGTTACTTCTACGCAAACATATAATAGATAAGTACAGCTGAACAGCAGGGGTTTTATCACAGCTCTATTCTGAAAAAGTCGAGCGTGCACTTTTAAACGTATTTTGATCATCTGCACATGTGCAGAAGTTAAATATTGGTTTCTGCACATGCGTAAACAGTGAGAAATACACCTGACTTTTTCAGAATAAGCAATAAAGCCTGAGCTAATCAATGTCTGGCTCGCAAGATGTGTGTAAGTCAAAAAGAAAAAAAGGTAAGGTTACACCAGTGGCTTTGCAGTGTTTGCATGCCACTTGATCTACATGTGTACCACATACACGCTGGTGAATAAACGAGGACTGAAAAGGACAGAGAATAGATAGGCAAAGAGGTAGGAGTATCAGGCACGCGTGTATTTAAACAGCAAACCACAGAGTAGGGCTCGCACGGAATTTTGCAGTCACAGCAGTGATAATCTTTTACATCATCCTCCTCCTTTTCTTTCAACTTTCTTTTTCTTTACAGCACGCACTTGACACACTGATTAATCTTAAAATCGCACGTCTTTTAGCCCTTGATATCTTTAAATGCTATAATTTTGTTATGCTGCCTTAAAAACTTTACTTTTCAGTGTGTATAAAGTATGTAACGCATTGCTGATACGAAATTTTTTTAGTTGGTTTAATGGCTTTTAGTTACCTATGTCTTAGAAGGCAATGATATGCAGGCATAAACATGCGATAAGAGTATTCTCTACAAAATTTATTTTTCAACTTCATCCACACTAGTGTGACTATGATTTAACACTATTCTACTCAGGAAGTTTTAGGTGTTGTCTAACACTTTTAGGGCAAAGAAAATCGTGCATGTAAGTGCACTTACAGCTCTGAGCAGTTCAGCAGTTAGTCAATTATTTTATTATTTTTTCGATTATCATTACGATTCAGCGCAGTACTGTTTCATAAGAAAAATTGCAAAAATTTCTGCAAAATATGAATCACGAGAATTCATTGACCCAGACAGCTGATTTCGCAAACTTGCGGAGCGCAAAAACATGGAAAGATTTTTCTTAATGGTAAAACATAAACTCAATTAAACATGTTTCAGAAATATTTTGATAAAATCAGAGTTAGAGTTTCTTAAAAATTATAGCTTGCTTAGTATAATAATATAGAAAAGCACATATTACTTTGCAAATATTCTACAATAAAATAAGCTGCAAAAAAATGCTGTAACTCAAAGAAAAAAAAGGCCTCAATGTAAAGGAATTTTGTATGATGGCAAATACGGCCAAATTACCATAGGCAATCGAAATTGGTAAATGAATAATGTTATTCCTGATGCAGGTTAACAATATTACCAATTTCTAAGACCATATTATAGAGTGATTTAGGTAGGGCTTCTGACGTCCTCCCCTCCCCCCAATCCCATAAATACCTATCCACGGTTGCTTCACAAAACAAGGTAAGATTCGCTTGTTTTCTCCCTCATTCGTATAAGCTCGATTTTTTATTGAATCATCACAGCACAACCCCTTGAAGATTACTACGATTGCAAAAACATTTTTAGTTGATCCCACGATCCTATATAATCCCCCGAGATAGCATCTATTATTTTTACACATTTATTATTGCTCATTATGCAAATAAATTAATTTTTCCTTACACCT
The DNA here is from genome assembly GCF_036245765.1 of Copidosoma floridanum. Classification (NCBI taxonomy): domain Eukaryota; kingdom Metazoa; phylum Arthropoda; class Insecta; order Hymenoptera; family Encyrtidae; genus Copidosoma; species Copidosoma floridanum. Next base: position 23,787,108 of record NW_028321878.1, on the reverse strand, counting down.
CCGCCGAAAGTTCGTTCCATCTGACCCGATTTTGAGCTAGAAAAAGCCTCATATCAGTCCTGCCATATATGCGCAGAACGAAGTGCGCAGATATATATAGTTATATATTCAGCACCGAGAAGCAGCAGTAGTTATACAATACATATATATATATACGGCTAACGGAGTTATAACCTTTATAGTTTATACAACACAGAAAATCATTGGATATTTATTTACATAAATTATTGGATGTATATGTATATATTTTTTTTTTGCACAATTTACATGTATAAATAAATTTATTAATTTCACATGAACAGAGTACACAACACAAAATTAAAACTACCAAATTAATGTTTTTTTGATCAGTTACTTTCACTTTAATGATTTATTTAGTATATAAATGTAGTATATACATGTCATATTACAAAAATGAACTATGAAATCTTTTATTTAATCGAATTATGCTTATCACAATAATAATAGTTATTGATAATAACCTGATTTATTTTGCACTTACGGATATAAACATTAGAATTTTTAAAATGATCTTTATAGGATCCATGATTCGAATTTAAACGGATTTCTCTTCCTCTCGTTTTGCCAGCACGACCAACCTGCACAAATCCTCGGCCCAATCTGATTCTATATAGTATAATACAGTCTCGGCGAGCGTATATATATAGATATACCTATACACATGTACACTCATCTACGTGCATTTAAGTGGTATTGTTCGAGCGACCGATCGATCAATAATAATGCATAATGCACTAAATCTTTGACTGGATCTTTAAACCATCATTTTTAACAAAATTAAAACCGTGGTGACGAACTTTCGGCGGAGGTGTAAGGAAAAAAAGTATACGTACCACGGCCAAAAAGTGGGGCTACATCTGACCGCGCATTACCGGCCTCGCCTTCGGCTCGGCCGATAATATAGCGCGGTCAGTAATAGCCCCACTTTCTGGCCTAGGTACGTAATATACTATTACAGTTTTACATAATGATAAAAAAACTTGTTTTCAAAAACATATACAAAGTCTGTCAACTATGTAAATTCTTTGGAAAATGAGTGTTCCTTCACTATTTTTTATTGTAAGATTTTTAGTGCGTTAAATATTTCCAATAAATATGTAACATTTGTTCATACACATTTTATATGCCATGTCATTATAACATGTAATGTTTAAATGTTCAGATTACGATAAAGTAATAATAAATATTGTGGTCATCAACAGTAGCTCTAAACAACAACAAAGAAATTTGATTCCTTTACGCCCAATTTTAATAAAACAATAAAAATTTATACTTTGGTTATTGTATTATGGTAATAAATATGTTAAACGATATTAAGACTCAACGTTTACCAATAATGAGTATTTTTTATTTACTTTCAAAATAGAAATTACTCTGTACACAACATTGATTATCACATAGTTGTTATTCTTTTCAATTTATATAAATAAACATTTTTCAGTTTTGCATTCTGATAGTACTACATACAATTGTCCACAGACAAACAAAGCTTTTTTAAAATACAAATCAACAGTGCAAATACTTAGTCCTTGTGTTTTATTTATTACCATGGCAAATGCTAAAACTAAAAAAATCGTTATTTGAACTATATGAAAGGTTAGAGATAGGAATTACCTGTTTTCAAAGTTATTTTCAATGTAGAAACTTAAGATGTAGGGGAGGGTGGGCTAAAGCGGGTGGGCGCGTGTGCGCTAGCGCATGAAACACAAAAGGCAAGATGTATGTATGTCGAAGTTACCCGAGTACCTCCGAGTTTCACTCAGTTCCAAACGAGTCGTTACACAGTAGTATGGCGTAGTTATACGCAGTTATTAGAAAATTAATAATTAAATAAAATTAATTAAGAGTACGTATTTTGTGATCAGTCAAAAATGAACGCACTTATTAAATCGTTGATAATTGTCCATCAGTTTGAGCTCATTGAAGTTTAAATTAAGCCAAAAATATTGGCGTTTTGTTATAAACTTTTTGAGGTTAGCATAACTTAATCAATATATGTGTGATCAGGCAAAGCGGGTAGGGCAAAGTAGGCTTTTTTGCAGATATTTTCTTTATCCTAGTACCAGTTATAACTTATTTTTTTGAATTTTTTGTAGATAATGTGTAAATATAAAAGGGAAACTGAGCAAGCAGCCTGGACGACAACGATAATGCTTGCAATTTGACAAATTCAAGTATGGCGTATTTTACTTACTTTTTACTAAATCAAAAGAAACAAACAGATATCTACAAACAAGGAACATTTAATCACAGTATAAAAATAATTTAAAATAATTAATGATTTGCTATTTTAAACTTATACAACGAATTATTTGATTTAGTTTTACATTTCAAAACTTTTAATTGCTTTATTTTATCATTAATAGCTTTTGCTGCTTGATTAGCCACTTTCGTTCGTTTTTTTTTTTTCATCTAATAATTTTTATCTTTCAGCTTGAATTATCTTTTTTTTTTTTTTTTTTACCTTGGCTTTTCGTTTCAGTTCATTATTTTTTTGCATACATAAATCACAAAAATAATCTGATTTTACCACAGCTACGACCGTAGGTTCCTTAGATTTTTTAACCTTCCATTTTTTTTCTTAGGTAAATACCTAGTCCGTTGGTAGTAATATTAACAATCTGAAATTTTTTTTGGCCTTACATCACCTACGAATAAAAATTTATTTTAAAAAGCTGTTAAGTTTCAAAGCACAGAAATTTAATGGAAACTATAAATAAGAGTGTAAATGAACCTTGCTGTTGTTCTTTGTTTTCTATGTTTCCCTATTTCAGATAGATAATTTTTTGACTAATGTCTTTTGCTATAGAATTTTCTTTGTCAACTTGGTAAATATTCGTATTAAAACTGCTGTGTTCGTCAAGCTTCGAAGTTTCATGTAAAAAAATTGAATTGGATTAAAGCTTTTCTGAAATTTAACTTTTTGAGAGAAAAATATAAATATATCCATACTTGTTCTAGAAGTTGGAGCAGAACTTTCATCGACTTCTTTTAAATTATTTAGAAAACTATTCCGTTGAGATGTATTTGAATTTTAATCATCGAATGTTTTAACAAATTCTATTTCAACATTACTTAACACTTCAAAATCATCATTAGATATAAAACTTAAATCTTTACTTTCTAGGGGTAAGGGTACGAATTCTAAATCTTAAGTTTGATCACTTACTGTTTTACAGTTATTAATTATAGAATTGACGATGTTTGAACTCTCTGTTAAAGGTTTAGCTGAACTTGTTTTCTCAACTAAAACTAAGTCCATATTAGAAGTTATTGAGGGTTTACATCCACAATAAAACACCACTTGGTTTTTTTTGAGCAATAATTTTTGTTATTTATATACTAGTCAATATTTCGTCTCGTCATGGAGACCTTTTCAAGACTCACTTTTTTACGCAAAAATCTCACGCACTATAGACCAACAGTTTTATTTTATACAGACAACATGTTATAATTAAAGTAGAAAACTTTTTCGATCATAAGCTGTTGGTAGACTGATTACACCGACGGACAAACTATATTAGAAGTTTTAGAAGTAACAATACATACGAAAAAAATCTTTAACTCGAACATTTGTAAAAAACAGTATACACGAATACATTTGAAAAATTTGTTAAAAAAAAAAATTTGTTTTAAAACATGATTTTAAATAATCAAGAATAATAATTGCACCTGTTGTTAAAAATATAATACAAAAAAATAATACTGTTGATTTTCTAATATCTTATAATTAAAATTAAGTAGCAAGACCTTCTTCTTGATTTGTGGGCATCAATACCTCTTCCCCTTTTTGTTGGCTGTTTAAATATACATTTTCTTTGCCTTCCATCTTTATCCAATATTCTAACAGTTCCTTAAACTTCTTATCACCATTCAAAATCCCATTTGTTTCAGCTTTTCGAAAGTCCTCAACTTATGAGGGTTATTCTGCCGTCAGGCGGCGGTAGTGTTTCTATGTAAGAAAATGGGCCATAATTCAAACAGCGTTTGTTTAGGCAGACATAATTTCGTATTTTTGGCACTAGGACCCATGTATTAGTTACAGTTCCTAGTTAGAAAAATGCAAAATCATATCCACCTAACCCAACGCTGAATTTAAAGTACCTACGTTACAATTAATAGGAAGTTAGTTTTTATACACAAAGTCTGCTGGGCAAGTATTCACTGAAAAATGGATGCAAAATCAAATATTGAGTATGGGAAATGGAATTTGAAGCAACTGGTTAGTGATTTAAGAAAAAGAAAAGCTACGACTACTGGGGAAAAAGCTACTTTAGTGCAAAGGTTTGTTGAGTTCCCCTGACAATGATTGTTTGTTCATACCTGTGGTTTTTATAAGTTACATGATTGTGACAAAATAATCATCAAAGCAGTTATAGAAGAAAAAGATGATTACAACTTAGTTTGTCCCAATGCTTAGACTTATAGAGATTTGAATACATCGCACTTATTGCCTCTTGATCCAAATTTTGATATAAAATATTTACAGTCTGTTCAAGCTACAGTTAAAAACAGATGTAAAAAAATGCATCAAGATGAATATTTACTAAGCTTAAGGAAATCTGAAATAGGGCATGACACTTTTGTTTGTAGACGAGTGACTTTGGAGTATAGAAAATCAGTTATTTACACTGTGAACATAAAAATGACTCCAAATCGATGCATTTCTAATGCTGACTGTGAATGTGCTGCTGGTAAAAGGACTACAGCACACTGCAAACACATTTGTGTTGTTTTGTAAGGAATGAAAGATTTTGTCCGCAATAAACCTCTTACAATCAGGCCTACATGTACAGATACTTTGCAAACATTCCGTAAAACAAAAAAACATTCTTCATCTCCTATCGAGGCAGAAAATTAAAATGTATCTAAATCAGAATTTTGGATGAAGATAATAAATGATTTTGACCCTCGTTCACTGGGAAGCCAAAATTCAAGAAAATATTATGATTATTTTGGGAATGCTTGTATCAATTTTGGTGGGATTTCATTACAATTTTTTCCTGAGTTACAATTATTTGAGTGTGCAAACTTAAGGGAGTTGGGTCACTGCCGCGGGGAGATGAAGGGGAGCACGTGTATGTTCATAAGGCACCGTGCTGAAGTCTGCTGTACTAACCTAGCCTAAAAATATCCACCCTTTCGATTACGGAAAATGCATTTGTGTTCGACTTGCCAGTACTCGTTAACGTATAAATAAAATACTTCAAAAAAATTACAGAATATTCTTCAAAGTATCTTGTTTCTTATCTGGTATTAATCAAATAGCCGAAATAATAACTACTTTCTCTATGAGAGATAAAAAATAAAGAGTAAACGGTATAGTCAATCTGATCTTCTTTTAATAAAAGTGTGCTATAAACTTTCGAAATTAGAGGTTTTTATGGTATATCATTAAAGTATTAAGTCTCATTAAGGCCTATACCAAGTTTGAGATCATAATTTTGAGTAGAACGGCTTCTAGAAGTGATTTTGTGAAAAACTATCGCGCCACGTAAAAAGTTGAGCTGACAGCAAACAGTGTACTCAGTGCGTCCTTGTCTGCCACATGAATGAAGCATATAAGCAGGAAACAAATTTGTTTACGTTTGTGCAAATATCTCCATAACTGCAGACGCGATTTTATTGAAACTTTGCACGTATACGCATAAAGTTGTCATTAATAACATATCAGTTTTTCAAAACATTCTCATCACTGTGTCAAGAGTAATAGGTATTTTTTGACAACTTTTTTGATAACTTGCATTTGAGCCCATGTTAAAGACGACGAAAAAGGGACACTTCATGAATTTTTTTCTCGAAATCTGTAGACGCGATTGTGCTCAATTTTGGTGACTACATCCACGCAATGCTTCTTTACAACATATATTTAAAAAAAAATATTTTCATCGTTAAGTGAATTGCAACCCAACTCCCTCAAGGGCTCTATACAATGATCACGACTACTTAGAACTGCATGCTCAAAAAAATTTTCTTTCAAATATGAATCTGATTAATGTACTTATGCAGAGAAACGATAAATGAAATTGAGATGGCAACGCGTGGACAGTCAAGAAATGAAAATTGATTGTTTGAGAAAAACCGACGCTTGACAAGCTCTAATTTTTTGGCGATTTGTCAAACAAATAATCCTGAGAAGTTGGTTAATAAACTGATAAATCCAAAAGATCTTTTAACCATTTCATCAATTCAACATGAAAAAAAATATAAAATATATGCGACAAAAGATTCTAAGAAAAATACAAAATTACATTGCCAAATATGTGAATATGTGAATTTTTTTATTGCAGCAGTATCCTTTTTTGGCTGCTTCGCCTTATGCTATTACTATAGATAATTTTTGTGTTGAAGTAAAATGTCCGTTTAGTACAAAGGATAAAGAAATTACTCCTGATACTGTCAGTTACGTATATTATGATAAAAAAGATGGTTTTCTAAAACTGAAAAAAAATCATCACTATTTTAACCAGGTTCAAGGGCAGCTCCTGTGCACTAAAAAAGAATGTTTTTTCATTGTTTTTTACATTCAAAAAAAAAAAAGTTGTCCGAATTCTCAAAAATAACGAATTTATCTCTGATATGTTATCAAAACTAGTTATTTTTTGTAATAAATTTTATAGGCCGGCACTTTTAAGTAAGTTTTTATATAAAGATAGAAATAATTTGTTTGTTTTACTGTAAGTAACCAAAAATTTTCTTTGTGGTCAAATACCCATAAATTACAGTTTTTATTAACTTAGCTGGCCATTCGTCACACACATCTATACCACTCATAAAATTATGCAGAGATAATGAGATTAAGATTATTAAATTGTTTCCTTATTCAACTCACAAATGTCAACCATTACATCTTGCCTTTTTTGCTCCATTCAAAGCAAGCTGGTCTAAAACAGTAAATAAGTGGAAAATTGATAACAGAGTGAGTCGACAATGTAAAGAACACTGTCCAAATGTAATTAAACATACGCTTGAGAATATAAGAGATCATGCTGCTATCGTTAAAAATGGTTTGAAGTGTATCAAATCCTTTTAACTCAAACGCAATTAACTACGACATTTGAAAAAAAAAAAAATAAAAAAAAAAGCCTTGACTAAACTGGTTTTGACTAAAACAGACTCTCAAAAAGTAGAAAATGGCTTTTTGAGAAAACTTGAAAATTCTCCTAATGATTACCAATGAGGGTTATCCCGCCGTCAGGCGGCGGTAGTGTGCCCATGTAAGAAAATGCGCCATAATTCAAAGTAAATTTTAAAACCAAGTAGATATTAGGTTCATAATTTATTAAGAGCCATAAAATTTTAACTAATAAATATCAAATAATAACAGCATAAGGAAAACTGATCAGAGCAATGTTAGTAAATTCTAATTGTAAATTGAAAGACTAATAAATATGTAACTTACATACTGCTGTTGACACGTGAGCGATAGTTATGCTAATACAACGCTACCATCTCGAGTAATCTTAAATTCATACAGATAATGAGCTATTGGAAAAGTAAACAGTTTGTGCAAACATGTCAGTATATTGAGTTTATTGCAGTGTTCCCAATTGTAATAGCAAAACATACAATGGACACTATTTTCCAAAGAATACGGAAATCCGTGAAAAATAGCTCAAAGCTATGAAACTGCAAAGTTGGACTCAAACAGCACAGCCAAATCTGTTGTCACCACTTTCGAGCTAAAGATCACCTTACTAAAAACTTAATCGGTATTTAATTTTTTATAACACATTTTTATGGTAAAGCGTTTGCATATCAAAGTTTCTATTTTATGTAAAAGGTCGAGAAATTAAAAGTAAGCGTTTAAAAAATAATGCTGTACCATCAATCTTCTCTTGGAATGAAAGAAAAATAGAATAATCCACCCAAAAAAAGAAGAAAAAAATTGCAGCTACAAAAGACAATCATTTAAATAATGTTACCAAAATGTTGTAGACGTTTAGAAAAAGAATTAAGTGGATCTGATGGATCACCAAAGTATTAGTGACTACTATAATGAAGGGAAGAGCTATCATAGTAATACCTATTACACTGATGAATTAATTACTCTTGTGGGCAGTGAAGTAGAAGTAAGTAGCATAACAGAGACAACAGAAGAGTGTATAGATGAAGCTGCGTAAAAGAATATTGCAAATAGTAAATGTGAAAACAATGATCAGCAGGATCTACTTGAAAACCCTAGAACTGTTTATTTATCTATTCATGGTTTAGCTAACAACAATAAAGCTACATATATTTGTACACTGGTCTAGAGAATTATCATAAATTTCAATTCGTATTTTCTCGTCTTGGATCAACTGTGTTTTCACTAAATTATTTTTATATGACAAAGCCTACCTTAAATGTTTTAAATCAATTTTTTATTTTATTTAATTATTTTAAGGCAAAACAAAATTCACTTTAAACTGGGCTTGTTATTAAAAATTTCTTAAAAAAGAGCTAGCTAAAGTACTTTTAACGTGGATCAAATTTATGAACTTGCAATGGACAGAAATTCCACAATGGCCTTCAAAAGAGTTGGTACATTTCTTCACCCCAACAGATTTTAAGAAATAATTTCGTTGGACAAGACCTATGATTGATGGGACAGAAATACCTATTGAGAGACCAGGTGTACCTACATCTCAGCAAAGCACTTTCTGTACTTACAAAAATAAAACGACTGTAAAGACTATTGTTGCTACTACTCCTGGTGGAGTGACATCTTACATTTTATCTGCCTAAGGTAGCTCCACTAGTGATCGACAGATCATTGAGAGGTGTGATTTAATTTCAAAGTGTGCTCCAGGAGATAGTATTATGACTGATAAAGGCTTTGACATTCAGGATACTTTAGCTGCGTATTAAATAAAGTTGAAAATTTCAACAATCTTCAAGAAAAAGAATAAACTATCTTGTTAAACTGTGTTAAGTGATAAGAAAATATCAAGCAAACGAGTTGGCCATGTTAAATGTATGTATACATATAAGTGAAAACTGTAATTTATGGATGTTTGACAATAAATAGAATTTTTGGTAACTATATGGCAGAAACAAATTTATTTACATTTTTTCACATGAATCTCTTCCTGAGCATGGCAACTGTATAAAAATTAGTCTTTCAATTTACAATTAGAATTTACTAATATTGCTTTGATCAGTTTTCCTTATGCTGTTATTATTTGATTTTTATTAGTTAAAATTTTATGGCTCTTAATAAATTATGAACCTAATATCTACTTGGTTTTAAAATTTACTTTGAATTATGGCGCATTTTCTTACATGGGCACACTACCGCCGCCTGACGGCGGGATAACCCTCATTGGTAATCATTAGGAGAATTTTCAAGTTTCCTCAAAAAGCCATTTCAACCATGGGATGGCACGATTTCCTTCAGCGTTATACATGACCATTGTAGTAAAATTGCCTTTCTCGTTACTATTAACTTCTTCATATACCGTCCTGGATCCAACTTTGGTGATTACTTTTTTAGCTTTGGGGCATAATTCTATGCTCGTTTTATTACACTTAAAAATTTGACAAGGTTCTAAGGCCAATAGAATTTAAACAAGTCTAAGAATTTCAAATGTTAAAATTTTTTTTTTTAACCTCTGAAAACATTTTACAAAAATATATATGTATCTAACGAACATTCGTACTGAATTTCAAAATGTGAAAGAATTTTCATGAAAATTATCATTTTCTAGTCCAAGTTTTACTTAGTACTACTTTACTGTTATTTCTATATTTTATGACACAGAAGAAATATCATAAGTCTTTCCCTGAAACAATTAATTTGTTTTAAAAACGTTTATTTGTATTTCAAAGATAAAGCAAAGTCTTGTCTACTATTTCTAAGACTATTTTGGGATTATAAGGGTCTTCACCCAAATTATTATATCAACTTCACATTATCTCTTTTTTCGGATTCCATCTCTTAAAATATACTTTCTATATTGTTTAAGTCCAAAGGTAAACAATAAATCTTATGACAGGTCATTCATTTTAAAAGCAATACTAGTCCAAGCTATTAATAAATTTTTTTACCCTGAGCAATAAAATCTGTAATTAATGTTTTGTACGTAAATTTTTTTCTCGTCCTTCTGGACCATTATTAAAAAATTTTCTAGTATGCTGACAAGTAAAGTAAGACAACATTTTTCATTAATCATTTAACTGAATGCGCATGAAATTGGTTAGGTGCTTGCTTAATGCAAATTATTTAGTATAATCATTTTAATTTATATTCATAATATTCTCTATACAGTGTAACGTTGCATTTTCAGCTCCGAATCGACGTTTTCACGTCGACGCATAGCCGTCCCGATACAACGCACTAAAACACCTCCGATCACATACGACACCTAAAACGACAAAACTCAGCGAACTAATACACCCTCGAATGCCTTGGTTTGGCTCAGCTCTGCCCTCCCAATGTAGACTCCTTACCTAGAGGAGGCCCCGCCGCGGACTGTCCGTCGGGAGGCAGACAGTTCCCGAGGGAAATAACCAGGATGTGAATTTTTCACACTCATACAAATAAATACACTAACACGAGTCTCACCTTTAGACTACTCTTTATTTCATTTACAATAGATGAAAACTTTTAAAGAACCGGCGCTACCTCCAGCGCTAACTGGCAATTCACAGTACACGTACACTTTCACTCTCATACCCCGCATTCAAACCCCTACCTACACCTACACGCACACGCACACACCTAAAGTTCCTGTACTCAACCTCGAGAATGGCTCGCTCCGAGGTTACAACAACCTAGTTCGATCATGAGAGCACTTGGCCATAACGCAACGCCTTAGATCACGAGCTATCTCATGCATCAACTCGACGACGAGAACACACACTACGCGTTCTCTCGTTGTCCACAGGGTGTCCTACCAGCAGCCTTACCAGCGGGTCTGCCGAGTCTTAGACAACGCTGCGAACAAGCACACTTATTGTCACAGGGAGTCCTACCGTCGGCCTCACCCACCAGTTTACTGAGTCTCAGACAACGCTGCGAACTCGCTTACACACACCCATACTCTACGACGTCCTACCGAAACGGTCAGCCGGCCCGTCGCCGACTGCCGAGACTTAGACAACGATTCGCTTCGAATACCCACACACACACACTCTCTCGTGTAGTGCTACAGTTTCCCGTCATCTCGAATGCATCGACTCACCCGCGATTCAAGCGATCACGCCTGCCAAGCTCTCTTCCCCGACCCGAACGTTTTCCTCTCGAACAAACTAATTCTTGCTCTCTCACTCTCTTAGCAACCTCGCTAACCCCCCCCCCCAACCCGCGTAAACGTCTTAATCTTCTCAACCACGAAGAAAGCCACAGTACTGGCAACCACACACGCTCATCCACACGCCCGCTTTTTTACCCTTACCCTCGACACATCCTACACTCACACAACCTCACCTCAGCACTACATACTATGTCCCTCTCCCTCTCTTCTCCACTAGTCGCCAACCTTAGCACGCACTATGCGAAATACCTCCAGACCACCATCTCCAGGGTAGATGTCGGCGTCGTATCCTCAAGATGTCGTCCACTACCATCCAGCACCTCGTCATTGCGTAGTCTCAGGCCCGGCTGCGGATGATACCTCCCATAGGTAGATCACCATTAGCTGGTGATGGACGTAGCTTAGATGACGTCTCGATGGCGCACACGCTCTACATCCTTCCCTCTCAAAGGCCCGTCAAGGAGTCCTCTCAGACTCCCTGCTCACGTCCTACCGCCTGAAATCTCTTCTATCGCTTTCTTTCCCCTACTTCTCTTATACGAACTAGCTCGCACACGTCTCGTTTTCCCCTTAACTACACGTATGTACACACACTCCTATATTCCTGGTGCATTAGAATTTTACAAAAGACACATAAAAAAATACGAACAATAATTAAAATAATCGCTACAAATCGACAACCCATCTATTTTCCCATTAACTTCATTCACACTAAAATGTACACGTAGATATACCTGCGCACACAGTATTAACGTTAACACCACTTATAGTTCTTTGAATACACATTTCTTCTTTTCATTTTTCCTTTTTCCGCTCGTGCTTCGCTTTGCTCGTCTCACTGGCTATATGTCTCCGTCGTCCTCTCCTTTTTCCTCGCATGAAACATAACGAAAAACGAACACACGTACACAGGGCATTAAAGCGAGCCTAAAACATCAAATTTTACATAGAGTCAAGTTTTGGTGTTTTTCGGCTCAAAATAAAAAATGACCCCGTCATAATAGGTTAGACACTCAGACAGCCCGTCAAGTGCGTTTACTTAGGTTAGTCAGTGAACAAAATTTGTTCCTCTGAAATTTGTGCCGAGTGCTCACTTAGCTATAAGTTGGGTGTTGATACACCACCACAAACGTACACTGTGCACATAAATGGTAAGTATATCTGAGTGTTCGTTTATCGATTTGGAAAGTGAAAGATTAAAATATAGCTTTTTTTTTACATAATGTGAGTGCACGGACATGCTTTATTTTTTTTTTTCAGAGTGTCACAGTATAGGTTTTTTGACGAATTTATAACACTAGGGGCTGCACCCCCTGCGCGCTCCGCCCACCAACCCCCAAAATTTAATCAAATATTTATTTTCTGTATTTTCAAAGAAAAATACAATAATTATATTTTTGTCGTAACATGTAATCTTACTAATACATTAAGCACAAGCGCTAAAACCGTTGTAATCGCTAACCGCGAAAACTACTGAACCGATTTTGTTGAAATTTTGCACACTGATTCATAATACTTCCTAGATGGTTTAAGTACAGTTTTTATCTTAAAAAATTTAATAACAATAGCAATAAGTGAGCTCAAAGTTTTGCAAAAATATGCCAGCTTTTCACTTTAGTTCAGTAAAATCCGCTAGGTGGCGTCGACATAAAATCGAAGCTACCTGCAACATAATTAAATAAGTGTGGTTATAATAGGCTGGAGCGTCTCCATAGTGTTGTAGTCGAGCTTCGGCAACTCAACGAGCTGTATTGAGAATGCTGATAATAGTCTTGCAGCTGAATATCCCGGTTACAGACGACACTCTTCTCTAAGGGGAAAGGGACCTAAGTGTCCACTCACCCTGAATCTCGACGAGTGCAATCAAAAAAAAAAAAATTAATTCCAACCGTTGCCGTCTCTGCCCCAATACCAGGTGACATATCTAGCCAGAGCACAATCTGCTCCAACTCATCAGGGTTGTGAGGGAGTTCCACCATCCCACCTGGTGCAGTTAGAGAATTTGTGGCTACAAATGTAAGCAAGAGAAGAAAATAGCTCTGAGCTCTGAGGGGCATCATCAGGAATAATAATAAAGAATAGCCTGGAAGTTTTACCACTGGCGCTTTTTAGGGCCATTATAAGTATTTATGTTCCCTACTTAACCATCAATTTCATCGGTTCTTTTTAGGGGCCACCTTAGTGTAAACTACCTTGCCAACAAATACATTTTTACTACCATTTCCGGAAGCGATTCGTCGACTAAAAGACTATATTAACTAAAGACGGACACTATTAAACCAAGTCAGCCATTCACTAGCAGACGTTACCTGCGGAGTTGTTCTTCGCAAGGCTGGAAAACCCGGTGAACAACGACCCTATATTACCCTTTCGACTCTAAGCATTTAACCAGGAATCACTGATCCTCTCCAAGGTCTGCGCTGGGCAAACCTATAACAGCTATAAAGGAAAAAACTTGAGCCAACGGGACAGCCTCCACTGGACAAGTATCACTAACCAATCTCCCCATCTAAGATCACCAAAACAACTGAATCTGCAATTAAAAAAGGAGCTTTAGACACCAACGTCCTCGACATTATACTAGGAGACGTTGGGAAAGAGCACTACAACTAGCCCCAAAGCTTCGGACTTTGTAATTTTTCTCCCGATCAGTCTTGGGCTTTAACAGCAGGCCAGAGAAGATCACCCTGAGGTATCCAGGCAGTCACAATTTCTGTTAACTGCAGTCAAGAAAGAGTTAACGTAAGAAGCTCACCGGTCTTTTTTGGGGCCATCGAACGTCGAACTACCTTGCGAACGAATATATTAGAACTTAACAAAGTTGACAGAAAACAGCCTTTAGGGGTCACAAAAATTTTAAGCATGCCAAAAGTCGCAAGAGGGTGAATTGGAAGAAAAACTTCAAATGTATCTAATAAATACAATTTTACTTAGGCGTCAAGAAACTGACGCAGAAAATTTATCGAGATTGGAACAGCAGCATTAAAATCGACAAATAAAGAATCCATTACGTGAGAGATCAGCTTTTCATTGTACCCTCACAGCAATCTCTGAAATTTTTAAAGATCCTACTTCAGATTTTTAAATAAATAGAAAATGTATTTGTGTTTTTGTGGCAATAAAAATGTAGGGTTTAAGGTCCAGGTTTTTGTTGCTCTGGTAATAAAGTTGTGAAATATGAGAAAAAAATTTTTTTTTTAATATAAATTTTTTGGGGGTTTAAAATCTTAACAGCTTTAAAAGACAGCCCTTTCTGTGAATTACACGGAAGAAACTGTAAATCAAAGTTTTCTTATGGCCACCGATTATTTTATGGCATAAAGAACGCACGGTACTTTTTAGCATAATTATTTTTTTGAATTTTTACACCTTATTATTTAACCAAATAAACTATATGGATTCCGAAAAAATATGTTTTTAATAAGAAGATTTTTGTTCTCAGATGTGTCAGGAATATGTGTAAAATTTTTAACTGAAAACGTTTCACATTACATGTCGACATACTACGGTGTTTTATTTAGTAAGTCTCGGGCGAAGCCGAGACGGGGGGCTGCTAGTAATATTATACTTGTAATCATGTAAACGTATATAATAATATCAATACCTTCATAGACACACGTGCACACACACACATTTATGCATGAGTAGATTGTACATGTACAGCACACATTTAAAATTAGGTAAAGTTTCTATTGTACATATATATATACACGAATACATATGTAAGTAAACGTATTTGTACCTACATAAGAATACATATGAGGAAAACCACAAAAAATATCTTGTTTTTGTCTTCCATTTTATGAAAAAAAAAATTGTTTAAAACTGTGCTCATTGGCTCGTAGTTTTTTTTTTTTAACTTCTTGGCAACATCAGCATCAGGAGTCGATTTTAGCCAAATTGGCTCGTAGTATTATGTAATGTAAGGAAAAAATTTTGAACACAAGGTTGAGTAAACGTGACACCCTTTTTTTGCGATTTACATGTTAAAATTATATATATATATATATCATAGCTATAGTATACTTTTAATACGCAAATCGCTGGAAACGGGTATCACCCTCACTAAACCTCGTGTTCAAAATTTTTTCCTCATAGTACATCACGGTACTAGTAAAGGAATCCCTGTTTCGAGGGTGTGCCTCAAAAAAAATTTATTTTATAAAAATAATTTTTATTGATTGTCAGAACCCTTATAATATGAAAATGAAACATTTTTGCACGGCACATTAAGTACATATTAACTATTTACCTGTCTCTACAGGTCAATGACTACAAGGTTTTAAAGCCTTGAGCTTCTCAGAAATATTGTTGAGGTTGTTGGGAGGCCCTCTATAGGATACCTCCATAGCCTACTGAGGACCTATGGAGGCAAAATAACGGAGTTTAGTGGAGGCCCTCTATAGGTATCCTTAATAGCCATATACCTAGCCACACGTAAAGCATCTTTTGTCGTATGTATATATATATATATATATATATATATATATATATATATATATATATGTATATATAAATATAAATATCATGCATACATATAATCAATATTTCTACTACAAAAATAGTACAATGAGAAGCCAGAAGTGAGAGATAATTGAGGTTTTTGTAAAAATCATAAATAATTTCTAAGAAAGTCTTTGCTGTTGTTGGAATCTTAGGATAAAACTTTTTTAAGCACTTAAATAGCATATCTATTTTAGTGTGTTAAATTTCACACTTCACACTACTGTCCACTGCCTGAATTCTTCAGCTATGCTAAAGTTTTCTGTTATAGGTGCATTGGAGTCATGTGAAATACAATTATCATTGTCATTCTGCACATCATACTCAATATTTGATTCTATTCCTAGATTTAAATCATTAAACTTGTAAGTATTTTCTGGAATAACATCACACACAGTACTGAAGTCCTTGACTTGATGTTCGCACTCTTCGTAGTAGGAGGAATTACGTATCTCCTCATCGATTTTAACCCCCAAAATTTACTCACTGTACTTAGCTCTTTTGACTACAAAAATGTGATGAAAAGATACTTTGCTTGTGCATTTATACGTGTTGTACATCTATATATATTATACCCCGAGAGGTTAAGCTAGGCTATTGAGGATACCTAAAGAGGGCCTTCACAACACCCCGTTTTTTCGCCTCTGTAGGTCCTTAGTAGGCATACCTCATGAGGACCTCCCGTTCAGTGTAGGTATCATTAATAAGTTTCTGATCAGGTACAGTTCGACGCTGCTTGGAATTCTCGAACATTAAAATTTACAGTGCAGCTCTCCCATGGCAGTGTTGTGGTGTATGAGGTCCCTACACTAAAAAATATCTGTTTTGATTACTGTCATAGATAGTATAGATTTAACGAAGTAGCAGTATTAAATACTGTGGCCATTAGGGAAGCTGATCGTCGACGGTTGTAATAACCGATTACCCGACAGTAGCTACTACAACAAAACGTTGGTTATACTTATACTCACATAGTATAGTGACCCATGGCAGGGGGGGCTTCTCTTCGTTGCATTGAGTCAAGGTGGTTCTGTTGTGACTCCCGAGTCAAAGTTGCGCCTATCAAGTTAATATTTATTATTACTGCCTTAATTTTAATTGATTATTTGACAATATTGTTTATTGAGTCTAATTAAGTACTGATTCAAAATTTTAGATCATGATTTCAGATATAAAAGTTTGTAAGAATGATTATGTAAAAAGTCACTTAACCTCAAAATACTAGTATAGTAGATGCTTGTCTATCCTTTTAATACAGGGAACGAAAATGTGTACCTGTGTTTCTTTTAATATCTTTTTATTAAGTCCGTAAATATGTGTTTTGAGATGGCAGCACGTTCAGTATTGCGTAAGCTTTAGTGTGTCAGTTTTTTACTTAGGTATGTTCTGCAAATAGGTAACTAGGCTACAAATTTCAGTAAAGGGATGCTTAGTTGATATAAGAGCCCATGTTCAGAATTTAGTTTCTATTCATCATTTTCTTGCGTTTATATCCGTAAGCCAACTTTGAAATTTTTACGAAAGTGGATTGTAACTTACTTAATGATTCCTTAAAATTTTATGTCATTTTTTTTATGACCATTTTATTAAAAAACCACCTTAAGTTTACTTCTCTCCTGAAGTTGTCGTAAGAGTGAATTCAATGAAGATAAGCGGGAACTTATGGTTCATGCTTATGGAAGCATACTTTTCTCTGCCATGGACCACCGTACTATGTAAGTATAATTATAACCTACATTATGCTGTATAGTAGCTACTGTTGGCTCATCGGTTATACAACTGTCAAAAATCAGTTCCACGAACGGTCACAGTAGTTACTACTGATACTTCGTCAAATCTACCGTCTTTGACAGTCATCACAACAGACATCTTTTTAGTAGTGCGATCAGCAAACTCAGTACAGATATCGTACTGTAGCTAAGAGAAAAATGGCTTCACTGACGCAATTTTATAGTTAGTGACGACAATGTACGATAATGTGGAAGTACTTTTGTGATAACGTCTCCATCACGCTGCTGTCAGGAAATCATGGATAATACGTTTTTCTCCATGTGACGATGTTTTTCTCTTAGCTACAGAACACTATCTATCATGAGGTTGTGAACCGTAGGGACCTTATTACTTTCATTCTTTATGGAGGTATTTAAGTTTAAATTCTGTAGTGTTTCTCAGCATACTTAAAACAATATGACTGCCGTAGTTACTTGAAGTCTTACAATTCAAAAACTTGTGGTTTGACACTTCACTTCAATTTTTTTCAGTAAAGTGCTTTAGTAAACTATGCCATTTTTACATTTACTTCTAGCAAGTATTTTGGCGTGATCTTTGGCATGGATCAGGTGCGTTTAAAAACTAATGAGCGAGGAAGTAAGTCAAGTCTGGTTTTAGGACCTCCAAATACCTTAGCTTGTATCAAGAATGGATGAGACTGCAATTATTTAGTGTTTATTAATATATACTGCTATGTCTACCAATAAACTTTGCTTTATATTACAACACAAAACTACATATTCGCTCTGTACATATTACTGCAAAGATTGCTACTAACACGGGTTTGGCACTAGTGAATACACATTTTTTACATGGGTTTAGGGTATCAAAGTTTCTTATATTTGCCGCAATGTGCACAGAGTAAACAGTGGCAATGAAAATGCAGTTATTACCACCTGCTGAGTCAAATAATACTTTCTACTTAAACATTTCGAACGTTATCAAAACTTTTTATATTATACCGATTAATAAGAAGCGTAATTTACTACATTATTCATTACTTATGCAAATATATAATAACATCGGACGATCTTTTGGTAACTTCTTCTGCTAACTGTGAAGAATAGCTTTCGACATTGGTATGTTTAAGTATCAATGTGGTGATATGAAAAACGAGTAGCATGGACCAGAAAGTTTCATAATATCTTACAATGAAGTAGCAAAGAAAACTGAAAATAGTAGCAAAAACCTTAGTACACAACCGCATTTTATAATGTGAATTTCTTAAATATTCATATTGGGGGTCTGCTTGCAGTTCAACTGACTTGTTATTGCACAAATAAAAGTATAAAACTCAACAACTCAAACGAATCATATTCCATTTCTCTTTAAGTCCCGTAATAAAAATGTAGACAAGCTAAGAATAATTTTTCCTCTGGATAACTTAAAAGATTTACTTCATAGTGGATGACACTTATACGTGTAGAGTGTCGTCATCATGGGTGGTGCAGCGGTAGAGTTATAGTTCCGTCGATCTCCACAGTTAAGCAAACGAGACAGTCTCCGTCGGGCAAGCATCACGAATCAATCTCTACACCTTAGATTACCAAAACAATCGAGCTCAGCAAAAAAAAAGGTGCTTTAGACACCAACGTCTCCGGTAAAATACTAGGAGACGTTGATAAAGATCTCAAGAGCTCTACAACAAGCTCTAACGCTTCACACGATGTAGTTTTCCTTATGAAACAGCAGCGTCAAATTCGACAAATAAAATATCCATTACGTGAGAGATGTGATTTCCATTATAACCCTCACAGTATTCATTTAAATCTTTGAGATTCTTAAATAGGTGGAATAACGTGTAGTAGTGTTTATTGTAGTAATACAAATAGAGAGATAAAGCTACAGGACTTTTGATGCTCTGGTAACAAAGTTGTAAGATTAGAAAAAATAATTTTTCAATTAAATTTTTTTTGTCAGTTTTGAAGGCTTACAGTTTTATTAAATAGCCCTTTTTATTAATCATAATGTGAGAAAGTGCAAATTAACGGCCCTGTTGGTTGTTTTGAGAAGTATTAGGAATAGATGTAAAATTTTTTACTAAAAACGTTTTCGATTACGTGTCAACACACTTCGGTGGTTTATTCAGTGAATCTCAAGACAGGGGGGCTGCTAGTAAATTACATGAGAGCAAAATAACGAAACACTGTTAGTTGTGTACAGATGGCAATCAAGTAGTAACTAAACAAGGATTGGATTCATGTAAAAACAACACTTAAAAATAGCTTTTAACAGAAGTAAAGTGTTAAGTAAATTTGATGTGTTGAGTTCACATTTTGTAAGGAATTTCTTAACCTTTATACACACTCACTATGAATGAAGTTCTTCCTAATAAATCTGTAGCCTAGAAAAGTTCTGAAATCAATATATAAAAACGATAAAGTTTTTTTTTTTTTTTGGTGCAGCATACGTTTCGTATGACATTCGTAGTATAATACTGTTTAGTACTCATACTTTAACGAAATCAAACTAAGTAATATTGACTTTTGACGGATACTTCATGCAAATTTGGCGTCAAATACATTCATGCCTTCTTGCTGTGTGAAAAGTATATAAAAGTGTTAGGGCAAAAGTCAATATTACTTAGTTAAATTTTGTTGAAGTACAAGTACTTAACAGTATTATAAAGGAATGTCATTCAAAATTTATGCTGCATGAAAAAAAAAAAATATCAATACTATATTTTGATTTCTGAACTCTTTAAGGCTACAGATTCATTAGAAAAAATACTATCAATTGTCAGTGTGTATAAAGGTTTAGAAATTTCTTACAAAACATGAACTGAATACATTTTAGTTTTGTTAAAAGCTTTTTTTAAGGGGATATAACTTTTCAGGAGAATAATATTTTTAAATTTTTAATTTAAAAGACTTAATAACAGTAGATGTCGCTTATATCAGAAAGTATTAGATATGAATAAATTTGCTCATTTTAAGATATTTTGAATATATAAATGAGTGCAGAGGTTAATTTGTACAAGAAGTTTATAAATTTACGAAATAAAACAAATTGTCTTAAAAAAAACTGTTTCAGGATTTTTATCTAAGATTCTTTTTTTTCTTTCTTTTATGAAACTAGTTTATTATGTCGTTCTCAATAGTTTTTCCTTAAGCTAAGTACATAAATTTAATTACTCGTTCCAACAAAATTTTTGGATAAAATAATTTATGTATTGATAAAATCCAAACATTTTGAATTACAGTTATTTAATACCTAAGGAATTTTCACAATAAAAAGCTATTTATTACGAAAATACATACGAAAATCGTAAAAGTGATGTATAAGTTACCAAAACAATTATTTTTATTAAACGGTTTCTTACATTACTACTACTTAAAAAGTTGATTATTAATGTATGATTATTAACTACCCAAATTTCTGCGTTAAATGAGGCTTAGGTTTACAGCTTGTTATTTAGGGCTCTCTGAAAAATAATTAGAGTTTTCTATCGAATCGATGATTTTATGTTGATACTGTAAAAGCTGTGTTACACGACTTGATTTGAATAGCTAAAAAAAGTATAATAAAATTCATCCCGGATAACTAATTTATTCGATACAAATTTTAATTTAGATACTAAAATTAAGGTGTTTACATTCAAGGCACATAAGCTTCAGGATTAGGATAATAGGATATAAAAGTTTACCAGATATTTAGACTTTCATTTGTATTTAGAATTTGCCACTGATTAGGTATTCTACCTTTGCAACACCACGTCTTGTCTGTCGTTGTTTAAGTAGCAGGGTACATTCTACATGCTTATAAGCGTACATACACATTTGACTCCAATTTGCTTCATATATTTCATTATTTGTATTATTGATTATTTAAGGGACGGTTTTACTATAACAGAATCATATTCACCACCTCTCTCTTTTGAATCATCGTTGTTTCTTACTATTATCGTCGCTACTTATCTGCATTTCTACATGCCACAGCAAAATGATATATACCAGTAGCCTATTTTTGTGATATCCTAGTGATTAGGTCATATCAGAAACACCACTTTTTTACCCGGAAGGAAGTGACGGAGCGGAATCTTGATCCTGAGCCCTTCAGGTGGGAAGCAAGCGTTCTACCATCTTAGCCGCTGAGTAGCTGTCTGCAATTAATAAAGACATTGTGAAGCAAAGAAAAAGTTTCGAAGTTTTTTACTCAATTATATACTTTTTGATTCAAAATATTTTACCAACGCCCAAGCGATAACTTAATTGATAGTACTTATTAAATTATGTGCTTCAAAAGTCTGCTGTGATTAGATGTAATTCTATGATCAGACTGTGGACATATAATGAATTTTAAATGTTATTTAAAAAACTTTTAACTAATTTTGTTTGTTTTGAAACATCGTCTTGAAAAAACAATGTATTTTAGCTGCAAGTAAAATTTTTTTAGAACGAAGTTCTTTATGTCACGTTACTTGGGGGGCTGGAATTTTAAAACCGACAGATTTATTTTTTTTTTTAAACGAAAGTAGTTTACCCCGAGTCTCTTGCTCTCAAGTTTCCCCCCTTACCCCGTCCCCCTCACCTACTGTTCTCTATATACTTCCCCTCTCCCCACTATGTATGTATATCTGCCAACCGTGCTATACTTTTCTACACACCTTCACCCACCATTCCCCCTTACACTCCCAAGCAATTGATTTTTAAACAAACTTTAACTTTATTTTTCCACAATAATTTTTATTTCACTTTGAATTTTTTTTCTTTTACAATTCTTAAACTACATATTTTCCCACACAGAGATTTAAACCCTCGACCTTCTGCATGTGAGTCCATTACCTTACCCACTCTACTGCGAGCGCTGCCGACTATGCGAACTCGGCTTCTTGTACTTATGATGCAGTTTGTAACTATAACATTCCATTTTTAAATGTATTCACTGATAATACATTTAATTACGTATTAGTTTTAGAAATTATGTATTTGTTTTCTAAATAATACAAACAAACAAAAAATAAGAAAATAAAAAAATAATTAAAATAAACATGTAGAATGGGGTTAAAGAACGTATCAATGGTTTTTGAAGGCGCTTATTTCGAATTCGACAAACAAATTATGTTACATTATCACATAATTACATAAATAAAGTAATTCATTAAATCGATTATAAATGAACTATGTAAGATCATTACATAAATATATTTCGAGTTTCATATCGTTTTAATGGTTTTTATGGGCACTTATTTTTAATTTGATGATTAGATTATGGCACAATGTCATTGAGTAATTATATAAAAATAAAACAAAAATTGTATTAATGGGCTATAAAATCGCAAAAAAATTAGTGAAAAAAACATTTTTTTTTAATTGATGAAATGAAATATAAATATAACATAAAATAAAATTACAAAAGACATGAATAAATACAATGGAATGAAAAAAAAATGAAATGAAAAAGGGAATGAAAAAAAAAAAAATTAATATGAAAATAAAAAAAGAAATTAAACAAAGGAAATACAAAAAAGTGAAAAAAAATGTAATAAAATAAAATATGAAAAAAAAAAAAATAAGAAATGAAAAAAAAAAAAGAATACAACAAGAATTGAAGAAAAAAATAAAACAAGAAATTAAAAGAAAAAAAAACAAATGAAAAAATTATAAAGGAAATTAAAACAATAAACAGGGGGTATTAATGGGTCATGGGACCCACGGTAAGAACGAAGTTCTTTAAACATGAGATGGGTATGGACAAAATTTCTCAGGTAACAAGGAGGTCGCCAGACCCACAGGAAGAACGAAGCTCTGTAAACGTTAGTACTGCATTCATGTTGTTTACTAAAACAAAAACTTGAAAAACGAATGAAAAAAAAAAAAAAAGTAGTTTAGTACTCACGATGGTTGAACTTCGTGAGAACGTCGTGCATAAATACAGTACTCACGAAGGTTAACCTTCGTGAGTACTAAACTACTTTTTTTTTTTTTTTCATTCGTTTTTCAAGTTTTTGTTTTAGTAAACAACATGAATGCAGTTCTAACGTTTACAGAGCTTCGTTCTTCCTGTGGGTCTGGCGACCCCCTTGTTACCTGAGAAATTGTGTCTATACCCATCTCATTTTTAAAGAACTTCGTTCTTACCGTGGGTCCCATGACCCATTAATACTTCCTGGTTTGTTGTTTTAATTTCCTTTATAATTTTTTCATTTGTTTTTTTTTCTTTTAATTTCTTGTTTTATTTTTTTCTTATTTTCTTGTTTTTTTAATTTTAGTATAAATAATTATTATATTTTTAATCTTTTCCTAATCATCAAATACATATTATTGATCCCTATATTAACGTGGCGTCGTATTTAGTAATATTTTTATGAGAACTGTGATATTCTTGTACAAAAAATAAAAGGCATCACATACCAAAATTCCATATTTAAAAAAGTATATTTGTGTATATGTACGTTCGCATGCAACATAACAGTCATATTTATTCAACGTTTTCTCTGCCTCCTATGATCACAGCAGAACAGTAAAGCACTAAAGAAATATAGAACGCTCTGTTACAATAGCATATATTATATTTCTGAAACATTGGATTATTGAAAAATCTTTGTTTGTTTGTATAGGTAAACTTCTATTGTGAATGTCAGTACTACCACGATAAAACTTGACGAAAAAGAATTACTTTTTAGTTGGCTGCTTCTTCAACCCGAACGTGAAATGGCTCTTTTTTTAAGCAAAATTTGATTTGACTGCTTTTTCAACCCGAATTTCGAGTTGGTTTCTTTTTTACCAATGTAAGTTATTTAAAAATTCAAGTGTGCAAATCTGAAGTAAATAGTAGCGCAGTCACCAAGGCTTTGTCTGCTTTCTCAAACTTAACTTGTCGCGCTTCCGCATGACTTGATAACTGGATTTAAAATTACATTATAATCCTGAATTTTATTGTAAAAAAAATCCTCTGGCTAAAAACTATAGATATTTAAATTAAATTGCTTATGTAAGAAAAAAATCAGGTGTGGATCTCAGGACCCACAACAGATGTGAAACATTATAGAATATGTTGTTAAACTCGGTAATATGTGATTGTCTAAGATAAAAAGAGTAGTTTCCGTCAGATAAGTGCCATCGTCTCCAGGTCTATTTTGCGGCCCGACGGACCTGCAAAACGGGGCCTGAGGGACGTAAGGCAGCCACGGAGCAATGGCGCTTATGTGGCGAACCCTATTATTTATTGAGCGTACACCAGCCTCTCAAAAACGCGCGAGGTATGAAAAATATTTGTTTTTTTGATTCTAAATAATCTTCATTTTATATTTTTGCATTAAGAAGAATGTATCTTGATAAGTAAATTTTATAGATTAGAAAAAAGCAAATTTTGTTTACATTTTTTTTTGTTAATTAACATATAAACAACGAGATCAAGAAAGAATAATAACAGACGGCAAAAAAGAGTATATATACTATCTTCCTACTTATAGGTACATACATTAGTTTAACAAACGTTTATGTGCATTACTTTCTCTGTCTCTCTATCTCTTTTCGGATTCGCATACCTGTTTACTGTGCGTAGTTGTGCACGTGCGCGAATTTCGTTGGGTTGGCTCTTTACTAAAGACAGGTTGGAATGGAGTTTGAATAAACACACTTGGAAGAACCCGGAAAAATTTTCCACTGTGGTAAATTATTTATATTTTAAAATCATCCTGATCACAAAAAATAAATTTTTAAAAATGCTGACAAAAAATAATACTTATCCTAATATTAGTTAATCATATTCTACAGGCACAAAATATTAAAAAAAGCAATGAAAAAGGCTTACCTGTATGAGGACTATGGAGAGAAAGAGAGAGAAAGAGAGAGAAAGAGCGAGTCCGAGAGCAGACGATCAATGGCTCTTTCTATCTTGCTTATTTTTACAGGTACTGCCAAAATGCCTTTTTAATTTTTTTCTCAACCTTTTGAGCTAGTTAAAACAAAATTAAAAGTGCCTTTTGATTGAAAATTTTTTGTTCTACACGCTGGTATTTTTATTTTTTCATGTATCAAACCGGACAAAGATGTAAGCAAAACTAACTTTTAAACACAATTTTACACAATTTTGACATTGATAGACCACTCAAAAATAATCATAACTATTTCTTTTGAAATCAGCGGGCTCGATTATACATAATATAAGAAACGCCTAATTATAGATCAATTTTTTGATTCAGAAGTTTCTCAGTTGGTGTCCATAAATAATAAGAACAAAGATTGGATTGGCGTGCTGCATAGCATAATCGATAAGATCCCCGACTACCAATCCTAAAGATGTAGTTCGAATCTGTAAGCTGCTTTCGGCGAAATCTAGTGAATTTATTCTTATTTTTACAGTTTGGCCTTGTAATATCCACTTTCTCTTTTCTTCTTTGACTTTACCTTTGTTTGATTTGCCGAACTTGTATTGATCTTGGTTAATTTCACCTATAGTGACTGCATTTTGTGGCGAGAGAGCCACTTTGTATTTCAACAGGCTCACTGTAAACATTTGTATATTCTTGATAGGCCAGATGGAGTTTTTTTACTCTGAGGTCATAAATAAAAATCTTTAAACCTTTAAACCTTCTATCACTCTCACTTATTTAGTTCGAAAGTAAATACAAACAAGACATCCAACAATCTGACGGTTGATAAACATCAATTGTAATGGAGCGTGCCCGGTTGCAATTTGTAAATCGCAGTACCTATAGTGATACGACCGTCGATAAAAACACTGTCAAGTTAAAATTTCATAAGTCATAAGAACTTTTGCCAGGTGAAGCCACAGGTCAAGGTCACACATTAACTAAACAAGGTTGTCCCAGGAGATAACGAGCCGAAAAAGCCAGACGCACAAGTCACACCAGATCAGCCAATACTCACCACTAATCTGAACACTAGCACTTGCTCGGAAAAAGGCAGTCAACAAAGGTTAGCAGCCGACGTCCTGCAACCTCCCAAAACAACAGCAGCCTGGAACAATTTGCCGCCTCCAACCAGGATGTCGTGTATGTACATAGAAGGCAGCTCTTTATTTGAGTAGTAGAGACGATACTCCGCAAACCCGCAGAAACACCAAATCGGGGTGATAAAACGCTGATGGCAGTCACCGAGGTTAGGGCAGTACCAGAAATCAAGAAACTTCGTCAACGGGCACCAGGAAGACACGAACACCAAAATGCGAGGTGAGGGCTTGTCCTGGACTCCGAGGAATGTGTGCCAACTGGAAATCACTCTCACGGAGGTATAAATATACAAAAAACTAATAAAAATCTGGAGCGGAAAAATTTGCTTGTGCACAGCTATGAACCTGCGAGAGGTAAAGAGAGAGTGAAAGTACGTTATCCCCTAAATTTGATGTTCATATACGAGTTGGCATACTGTTTATCAAATAATATCCTGATTATGACGAAAAATATATTGTATGTTCAAAATGAACAATTATTAGAAAACTCATGGGTTTTGTGATAATTGTAACTAAAATAAGTATATCTTAGCAAAAAAGAGTCAGACTTTGATGATTTTTGTTTCTTAGAAATTTTTGTTTCTATGTGTAGTTCAGCATAAACAAAAATTAAAAGTATTAATGGCCTACAAGAAAACTAAGGAAAATTTGAAAAAAAAATTTTTGTCACCATTCTCCTAGTAGTCGCATCCAATTATCGCAAGCTGTATTTGTAGCCTTCTTCAAAGAACTTAAAACAGTACGATCCATTGGTTTTAGCTTGTGAGTCCAGTGTGGGGGACATGTCAGCAAAATTATCCCGTTTTCTCTACAACCTAAAATGTTTTGTAAAACTACGCGTGATAAATGATTATCCAAAAGCAACAAAGCTCTTCGTTCTTTGGATGGTCTTGCATGATTCACAAAATGCTCAAGAAAAATATAAAAGTCGTCCTCGTGCATTCACCCAGATCCGTTAGCTATTCCGACTAAACCAACTGGGTCATCCTAAATAAAGTGTTCTTGAAGTCTTTTGCGAGGGAAAATAAATATTTGTAGTATGTAATTACCTGAGCATTTTTCGTCAACGCCAGTATCAACAAAGTCTCTCTTTTCACCGTTGTTATTGCTCTGATCTGTTTTTCTCCACATCGCGTGATCACCCTATTTGGTTTTTGGGCTGTCGTTATCCTGGTCTCGTTGACATTCCAAATATTTTTGCTGTAAGTGAGTACTTATCCAAAAACACTTATATGATTTGTAAAAAGAAATGCTATGTTTCTTTGATAAAGCTCGTAGCTTGAGCTATGCTAGTACAGTAGACGGCCAGATATTCACGACCCCTCCAAGACGAAGACGCGGGTTAAGTAACACTAAAGTCACATACTAAAGTACATGACTTCAGTGTCGCTGAGCCCACGGAGCCTCGCGATTGTTTGGCCATCTACTGAAGCTTGAGACAATCTTACAGACAAATTGAGATGGCGTTTCATGAATAGTTGTATCTATACCTCCCTGCTATTTAATTATCCTCCAATGATACTGGAAACATTTTATGATTTTCGTTGGCCAATAGTAAATAGGCCAATCTTTTTGTCTCTTTTGTGATCAATTCACAATTACATGCTGCACTTGTCAATAAGTAGTCACATAGTTCATTTAATCATTTTCTGTGACAACAGTTGGACTAGCATACCCAACAGACGCAGTTTTTTCTGTAGTGACCATTCTGATATTCCTCTTTCTTCTCAATATGACTTTACAATGACGTGTAATTAAGGTTATAACATGTTGTGGCTTTCCTTAAACTTTGACCTCTTGATGTCACTTCCTTAGAAGCCAATTTATATATTTCGACTCTAGACGTGTCTTTATCGGTTTTTTTTGTATATTTGTTAGACATTTTAAAACAAAACGATAATAATTTACTACACCTTGCTATGTACACTCGAGGCACTTTAAATAAGTTGGAACGATTGGACTACATACGGTCAATGATGTCCTGTAACCTATAATATAACAAACATACTGTCACTTAACAGGTAACTTTTCATCGTTTACAAATATAAAGTGCTTCGAGTGTACCACCTCATATTATTGCTACAAAAAAACAAAACAGTAGACGAAACGTAATTTTCTACGCCGAGAAGACTTATGACAAAAGGTATCACAATTCACCTCAATTCCAAAAATCGTGCACCTGGCAAAAAATCAATTCGTAACCTCAAAACTCTAGGCAGATTGTAAAAAACAACATTGCGCAAGGAAACTTCATATGGGGTGTTTTCCGCAATCGTCATCAGCAAGTAATTTAAGGTTGCGCTCTACGTTAACGTTAGGTCAGTAAATCGACTACCTTGAATTAAACTGGCTCTCTGTTCCGTAATCTGGCCAGTAAAAACAGCAGACGACAGTCAATAGCGATAAAATCTTCACTTTTTTCTCGACTTTCACGTCGTCTGCTGTTTTAACTGGCCAGATTACGGAATAGAGCGCCAGTTTAATTTAAGGTAGTTGACTTACTGACCTGACGGTAACGTAGAACGCAACCTTAAATTACTTGCTGGTGACGATTGCGGAAAACACCCATGTTAAGGTCAGTCCAGAGATAGTCACAATTTCCTACCTTATCGGTAAGGTTACTCAAATTGCAAAGCTTTATAACACTATTTGTTGAGCAACTAGTTATTTTATCGATAAAATAAGAGTAGATGCACATTCTTGACACATCAAAGAACAAATCAAGCCCACACTTGGCAAAATTGATTGAGAATTCAAGGCAAGAAGTAACAAATCAGTTTACGTCTTATCAATCCAACACATGATTTTACATCTTATTAATCCAATATCTGATTTTTTACTTTTATCCTTGAATTCTCAATCAATTTTGCCAAGTGTGGGCTTGATTTGTTCTTTGATGTGTCAAGAATGTGTGTCTACTCTTATTTTTTCGATAACATAGCTAGCTGCTCAATAAATAATGTTATAAAGCTTTGCAATTTGAGTAACCTTACCGATAAGGTAGGAAACTTTAACTTTCTCCGGACTGCCTTTAACACACTATAAAAACAACGGAATATAAAAAAAGTAAAATAAAAAACGAAATGAAATAAAAAAAACATAAAAATGAAAAAAGAAACGAAATAAGAGAAATTACAAAAAAAATTTTAAAAATTGAAAGAAACAAACCAGGAGGTATAAATAGATCATAGGACCCACGGTAAGAACGAAGTTCTTTAAACATGAGATAAGTGCCAAAAAATAATTAAACACGAGATGTGTGTCAAAAAAACATCATAAAATAAAGAAACACAATTTCTCAGATAACAAAGGGGTCCCAAGACCCATAGGAAGAACGAAGCTCTATAAGAATAAGAACAGGATTTATGTAGTTCAGTAAAACAAAAACTTGAAGTACAAATAAAAAAAAATTTTTTAATTAGTTTAGTACTCACGATGGTTGAACTTCGTAAGTACTATATTTATGCAAGACGTACTCATGAAGTTCAACCATCGTGAGTACTAAAGTAATTTTTTAAATAATATTATAATATTAAATAAATGAACAATTATTAACAATATCTTATGTATATAAGTAAAGTTGAGATTAAAACCATGGTACGACGTGCTAACAAGCTGGCCAGTACAAGACTGTGTGCTTTCATCTTCAATAGGGTAGTATTACATCATTACATGGCAGTGAACGTCACCACAAGACGCTCATCCACATAGGTTTTTTGACAGATATCATCGAAACGTGCATTCGTTATAGAATAAAAAATATCCACAAAAAATTGCAGATTGTTTAACTGTACCATTTTTTTACGTTTAATTTAAAAAAAACCTCAATTTATTATTTATTCTTATGGAAAAATCACGTAAAATTAAGTTTATAAGGCAATGATCTGTTGAAAGTACAAGTTGTTTTTTTAGTAAAATAAGAAAGAAAGGGTCAAGTATTCGTAAAAGCGCATGTATAGGTATATCTGTATGAAAAAAACAATTTCCAGCATTGCTACATATTTGCGCTCCTCCTACATCTCTAAACTTTCCCCCGCTAACTGTGATGAACGTTATTAATTAAAAAAAATCACCTTAGTCTCGAATACAAAAAATTATAATAGAATAAAACGCAATAAAAATTAATTTTTGTATTCATAGAACCTCGTATGAATAAACCATTGATAAAAAACGATGAAAAAAATGTAAAACTGTTGGAAAAAAGTTTTAAAACTTAAAAAAAAGAAAAATGTAAAAATACTTATTTAATAATTTAATTAAAAACTGACGAATTAATAAAAATAAAATGAATATATAATTATGTATTAAAAAGCTGCTGCTAAAAAAAATATTGTATTTAAGTTTGAAAAATAGTTATTTAATTAAAAAAAAAAAATAGTTAATTGAATAAATAATTTAATAATTAATATACAATATTATTAAACCAAATTAATTAATAATTAGTAAGAAAACATTTAAATTTAAATTCCGTTACGAACTGCAGTAAAAGTAGAAGAAACTAAAAATTTTGATGTTGGGAGCGCTTGTAGCAGAGTGGGTGAGATACCCAGCTCGTATACAGAAGGTCGAGGGTTCATACCTCTTGGAAAGTTTTCTTTTTTTTTAGTATCAAAGTATAACGTTATACTTTTATAAAATTACATGGCGAACAATATAGTTTTGAGTATAAAATACATTCTATGAAACGATATTGTGTACGAAGGTGGTGCAATTATGGTGGGAATGTATACCTACGTTGATTCGGTGTGATTTTAATTAATATTTAATGAGTTAACGATTTTAAGCAATATATTACGGCACAATACAATAAAAATAATATATAGGCTGCCCAGTTCAAGACTGTGCACTTTCATCGAATCTTCCGGTAATTTTAGAACAACATTCTACTGCCTACATTGATAACAGCTGTAACGTAATGCTCACATCTATCACGTACGATCCCACACTTATTTCTCGTCCATATTAAATACCCAAAATATAATTGTGCATAGAAAATTGAGACAAATCATCCTTTTATGTAGTTTTCTTCGATAGCGTAGTATAACATACCAATGAATGTCCCTTCAGGACGTTCATCACACATAGGTCTTTTTGATAGATATTATTCAAACGTCTAACGTATATTAAAATAGCATAAAAAGTACCCTCGAACATTGCTGCTCGTTTGACTGTACCATTAT
The DNA here is from genome assembly GCF_036245765.1 of Copidosoma floridanum. NCBI lineage: Eukaryota > Metazoa > Arthropoda > Insecta > Hymenoptera > Encyrtidae > Copidosoma > Copidosoma floridanum. The sequence continues at coordinate 23,755,481 of NW_028321878.1, read as the reverse complement.
TTTATACATGATACTTTTTAAAAAATGGATATTAAACTTGTAACCTTATGAAAAAATTACATCAAATGGCATTTATATGATTTGTAGGAATCTCCTAATTTTTTGGGTAGAAAAGATTCCTTAAAAAAAAATCTATAAAATTTTTAAAGAGACCCAAGTTAAATTTTGAATGAATTTAGAAAGAGGGGATGAGGTGTGCGGGAAAGCATGTATATGAGTACATCCACATAAGAAAAAGAATTGCTAGCTTTACTGTACACATTAGCGTTCGTGTCATTTCTCTTGACTACCCCCCACAAACTATGTGAAGAACGTCCTTAAGTCCAAAAATCACTTCAATGACGAATGAAAAAATTTCAAAAGAATAAAATACAATTAAAATTAATTATTGTATTCAAACAGTATACAAAAATTTTTTGTAATTTTTGAAAATTTTGAAAAAATATGAAAGAATTGTATGAAAAATCATTTATTTATTGTAAAAGTAACAAATTGAATACATAGAAATAAATATTTCTTAATAAATTGGAAGGGTGCTCTGCTAAAATATATTAATTGACAAGTTTTTTAAAAACATTTAAAAAAAAAAAATTATTTTATTAAGTTAATCGTTTATTCATTTGATTTATAACGAAACATTTCCGGATAGATCTATCTTATATTCGTAAAGTGAAATATGTAAAAGTTTGTCTGTCATGTATGTGTAGTGAAGTAAAAAAAATGTGGTCGAATAAAAATGACGAGCGTTGTCATGTTAAAAAAAAAGTTGTTCATTTTGGTTAAAAAACGTTTAGTTTTCCCACTAACTTCAATGACTCTGAGTCACATTTTGTTTGGCAGCAATAAATATCCTTAAAATCCGATAATTTCCCAAAGATGTTTTTTTCTTTACGCAAAGCTGATTTTGTCAGCTACATATATAAACCAAATAAGTTAATGTACATTAAATGAAAATTTCTATGAAAAATAAGTTACAAACTGTAAGATAACATAAAGTAATAAATTTTTACTGTTGGGCCTGCTCGTAGCAGAGTAAGTAAGAGATGTAGCTAGAATGTAAGAGGTCGGGGGTTCGTTTCTCTTTGGAAACTGTTATTTTTTTTTTTTTTAGAGTTGGTTGAAAGAAAAAGAAACAAGATTTATAAAATTTAAAATGTGTGGCATGGTGATTTGGCATCGTGTGGTATAGAGGAAACCGGAAGTACGTTATGGGGGGTGAGGTGAAGGGGGAGAATCAAGCAAAATCCACTTCTGTCACATTTTTTCTCAAGGTCAAAATTTGAAATCGTTGATTTACTCCCACGCATAACGTGCCTATAGAAGTATAACTTTAAAACATTTAAAGTTGAATAAAAATTATTGTGGGGAAAAAAAAATTATGATTGAATGAAACATTAATTGTTTGGTGTGTGTGCTGTGATGGTGTAGTGTAAAGGGGAATGGTGGGGCGAGGCAAAATGGGGAGTGATGAGAGGTATACAGAAGACTAGCCCAGCATGGTTAGAAGAGACAGGGTAAGGAGAAGTGTGTAGTGGACTGTCGGTGAGGGTGACGGGGTAAGGGGGGGAATGAATTAGGAGGAAGAGACTTCTAGTAACTGCTTTCCGTTTTATGGAAATCTGTCGCTTTTTAAATTCCAGCCCCCTAAGCACCCGACATAAAGAAGTTCGTTCTAAAAATAATATTACTTTTTTTAACGCAATACGTCTATAGTAATGAAATATCAAAATATTGATTAATAACTTACTTTAGGCAGTTTTTTAATGGAGATTTCATGTACACATTAATCTTTCAGAGTGGACCAAAAATACTAACTACATAACGTAGGGATTAAAAAAGAAGGAAATACGCGGCATTGCCACCTAGCCAAGTGTCGTGCATCAGAAGCTTACAACATTTTTTACTTAATATCAAAAACATTCTATACTCTCAATTGTTGTTAGTGAGTGAAAAGAGAGAGTTGTAAGAAAGTATGATAAAAAAATATAAGAATTTTATTTACGCATTCAATTTTACAACTTCTTCAAATATTGCGAAAATTCAAAGCAAATACTATTCGTTAATCTAATGAAGACAGACAATTTATATTTATAAATAAAATACTAGGTTAGTAGGGTATATTAGTCTGTGTAAACATTTTACTGTTATCTAAAAAGCTTTTTAATAATCTAAGTCATAAAATCAATCAGTTGGACCAACTAATACACAGATTAAAATACAAAATTTTTTCACCTGTAAAATTTCTTTTAACTTGGATTTAGGAAATTTTTAATTCATTTATTTTATTTTTCTTCCTTTGCTTTTCTAAAGCAAGTAAATTTATTTTTTTCTTCTCACTCTGTTGCATTATTTGATTTCTTATTTTTTTTTTTTTTTTTTTTTTTTTTTTTTTTTTTTTTCTTTTTTTCGACAATTTCCACTCGATAAATATTAAAAGTAAGTAAGTCAGTTAAGTAAACTTATGAAATAAATATGAAAATTAGAAGAAAAAAAAAAAAAAATGAGATTATCGTTTTTCACGTATATTAAGTCCAAATAGCCTACTATTAAACATTAAGATATTTTATTTATATTTACTTATCGATAATGTATATTGCAATAATCTTTATCTTTTTCTTAAAATTTAAATTCCGTTGAATATAGAGTTGCATAGATACACCACTAGCTACTAATGCACGCTTGAACAGTCGTTGACTCGTTAACTCTGGGTAACAGTAACATCTGAGTAGTCAGATACTGGTAAAAAACCAAATTTAATTATGCAACCCATTTTAGAGTTCAGAATTATTTTATTGCTGCCTTACTAAAGAGCACTCATGGATATACACCTTTTCCATCGAAATGATAGCCACATAAAACTTAGCCATTACCTTTAGTTGTCTGCTAAGCATTGTGTCCACGTTCCAACTACCATCAGTACAACTAACTTCAACAGTACATATATGCACAAGGATATTAATCACCAAACAATGTGCACTAAGAAGTTGACAAACACCTAAGAATCGCAACTCTAGTGGATTGTATCGTAAATGCCTTAAATTTCAGTAGTTTCCGTGAAGGTAACAAGGCACTAGATGTGACTAGTTACTATAGTATTTTTATTTGATAAAAGATATTTGCTTAGGATAAGCTACTGAAAATTTTAAGAGTGAAAAATTTTAGTTCATCTAAACTATAGTTTATTTTAATAGACGAACTGGGGGTATCAGCAATTATGAAAACACCCAGCAGAGCATCAACAGCACAAATCAAAAGTCTCACCAAATCTGCATAGTATCGGGGGATATATGGCTGACTAGTTAGCTGATCCGAATAGAGAGTACGTAAGTACAATACACTTGGAACTACTATCTCCGCTTTTCGAAAAGCAATCTGGAGCACGCGAGAGCTAACTTGCTGTTACAGAGCAAGGGGGGATGACCGCTGAGTGTGTGTGAATAGAACGGTGGACCCCTAAAGATATAACAGCAGCCTATCTTTCGTTTTTGTGAGAAATATCTGAGGAGCCGTCTATACGCTCGCAGGTCAAACGCACTGCACGCTCGTGCGTGCGCCCCGTGTAATCGCCTCGTGATCTGAGAGCTAAAGCGATTGCAGCAACAGCAGAAGCAGTGTGCATCCACTTGCGTGCCTGTAATAGGTACGTATGGTTTAGCCTCCTTAGAGTGCTGGTTAACGGGTGGTAGAGTACAACCGTCTGACCTTTCCGAAAGTCATTCGGCACACTTTAGAAAGCTCTTGAAGCAAGATCACAAAGTAAGACCAGCAGGGTCATCTGGGGTATTATAAGTAACAAAAATAGCAGCGGTTTGAGTTTACGGAGCAAGTCAGTAGGTACAAAGGGAGTTACTATTCGAGAAAAACCTAAAAAAATTATTGTCCCATTACCAATGAGATGCTGCATAAGAATTTAAATAAAGCATGTATTTAGTGTTCATGTGAGTTGATTGTACCGTCCCAGAGAAGAAAGTCGTTAAATGCCATTTTCGGCGAAAATGAGTTTTTGATGTCAATCAATTAGTAAGGTGATTTTGAATTTAACTGTGTTTGTAAAAATCATGAACAGTTTTTTAATTATTTGTAATTATTTATGAAATGTTACTACAGTTAGAAAAAAATTTGATCTGGTACCGAAAAAAGGGCGTAAGTAACATGAAATTTGGAATTTACGTCGGCAAGAAGGCGTAAGAGCACTTAATGCCCTTTTTACTTTGTAAAGTTAACGAGAAAACGCATAAATTCCAAAATAAAAAATCGTTGTGTACTTAAGGAGGTTTTTGCTCTGGAAGTAGCATGAGCTGGGGCTTTGCCTACAAAAAAAAGGCCGTAAGTGTCAAGCAGATGATGACTACAAGTGTGATAAACATCTGATTTCTCACGTAGTGGGTTCTTTATTTATGGAAGTTGATGCTGCTGTTTCAATCTCGATAAATGTTCTGCATCCATTTTTTGACGCAAAAAATTTTAAATACCTGAAGCATTTGAAGTTCTTCTTCCAATTCGCTCTCTTGTGTATATAAGACCGGTGAGTGACTCTAAAAAGGACCGGTGAGCTAAACTCTCTCTTGACTGAAGATTCCAGCAAACGTGACTGCCTCGATACCTCAGGGTAATCTTCTCTGGCCTGTTATTGTAGCACCAGACTGATCGTAAGGAAAACTACAACGTCTGAAGCGTTAGAGCTAGTTATAGAGCTCTTTACCAATGTCTCCTACTGTCACGCTGAAGACGTTGGTGTCTAGAGCACCTTCTTTTTTTGCAGTCGTTTTGGTGATCCAAGGTGGGGAGATTGGTTCGTGATGCTTATCCATTGAAGACTGTCCCGTTTGCTAAAGTTTATTTTTCCTTCATAGCTGTTATAGATTCACCCTGCATAGACCTCGGACAGCATCGATGATTCCTGGTTAAATGCTTATAGAGTTGAAAGAGTAATGTAATGTACGATCGTCAGTCGATGAGGTTCCCAACCTTGCGACGAACAACTTCACTCGTGACGTCTGCCAGTGAATGACTAACTTGGTTTAATAGTAGCCAGCTTTATACAGTCTCAGTCGATGAATCGTTGCTGGAAACTGTAGTTAAGATGTATTTGTGGACAAGGTAATTTAACGTTGGGTGGCCCTAAAAACAGGGGATAAGATTGATGGTTAAGTATGTAACACTGTTTCTTCACCTGCAAATAAAGAAAAGTGCTGACCGCTGCCAAATCTCGATCATGTTTGTCATCTTTGTCCCTCTCACCTCTTGGATTTTTTCTCCTGAAGAAAGGGAGATTAGCGTGGAAGTTCTTCCGTTCTATGGGGAGAACTATTAATTCAACACCCAAAGAAATACCCTCAACTATTTCTTTATTCAATCACTTACCCTAATACACAGTATCTCGATACACAATACACTACACTACGCTTTACATCGTCCTCTGGACTGCGCTGCAGCGACTCCGCCTTGCATCACGCGAGCGGCGAGCGCACGTCCACCACATCCGGCTCGTCAGGGACCAGGAGGGGCTTCTGCTCGTTCCAGACCCATGCTACTACACACACACTCACACTCCGTCCTTAATCCCGCACACTACTATATTTTCTCTCTCTCTCTTTTTCTATGGTTCACTCGAAAAAGCTACACTCTCTCTCTCATCCTCTCTGCTGTCTATTCCCACACACGACAAAACGCGCGATCAATGGCAACCCTCCCAAACATGTACCTCGTGGTCTCTCGTACACTTCGTCTTGTCAACCCAAACGCTACCTCTCTCCCTCTCTCTCGCGCACTGTCTATACTACACTCTCTCTCTCTCTCTATCCTCACTTTTTGGTCAAAGGTCCGCGAGTCCAACCCTGCGCGATGTCATCTGGGGTCCTGGAGCGGGTTGTTCGTTCTACGAATCCGCTCTTTCTCTTCTCTCTTACCCTCTTCTTCTTGTCTCAACGGCTTCCGTAGTCCTCGACCTGGAGACCTTGTCGTCTGGGAAAAACACAACAGCTGCTGGACTCGCGTGTACACTTCTCTCTCTTCTCTCAACACTCTACGCACCTACTCGAAAACTCTCTGAACTCTCTCTTTCTCTCTCAACTCTCGCCACAAAAACCGAAGCTCTCGCTGCTCGCGCTTAAGCGTACAGCTCAGCTCAAGGTTCTACTCCAGACTGACTCACGATCTCTCGCTTGAGCAATGGCCGCCACCACTACTGCTGCCACGTATCTCCCCTCCTAGTCACTCTCAACATAGCAGCTGCTGTGTGTCTCGGTAGTCGCGTTCGCATTTTCTTTGTCCTTTTCCGCTGGCGCTGCTGTGTCTCTGCATCTCAGCTGGTTGTCCGTTGGCGTCCTCTTCTCCTCCTTTCAGCGTATATACAGCTTCCGAAAAACAAACAAATTCGAAGAAGCTTTGACTTTCTGTTTTTTGTATATACGTTGCATCAGCGAGAGCATTTTAAAATATGGAGGCCATTTTGCCTCGTTACAAGTAGGGAATGTAAATACTTATGGTGGCCCTGAAAAGGACCAATAGTGATACTCTAGCCATTCCTTATTATAATTCTTGATGGTAAAAAGCTAACTTGTGCTGCGCGGGTAGTTTGACTCTAACCCTTGAAGTCTTTAGGTACGGAGACCGTGCTGGAGGAAAGTTCGCCTCTGACCAAATAATATCTCGTCTTCCAATCGTTCACCCGGATAACCAACCACTAATCGATAGTCGGAAAAGTGGGCCTGGAGAATACCTTCTCTGTGGACATGCCATTCGTATGAACCACTAAGGAGGCTGTTGTGACTGCCTGAACTCAGGATTATTTTCTCTGACTTGCTGTTGTAATATAATCTGCTCTGGTAGCAGCACCAGTTCAGTTAGAAGAATGGTCATAAAAACCCCAAATTACTAGAGAAAAGTGTGTTCTGGCTAGACATCTTCTGATATTTTGCCAGAAACGTTAGCGTTTAAAACGTCCTAGGATTAGTGGCTACTCGTTAATCACGATGGTTTAGGATGGAGTTTGACATAAATCACTTGCCCATTGGAAAACAGTGTCATCGGTAGCCGGGATACCCAGCTGCACAACCTCCAACTCTAGGCTTCTCGATCTATCGGTGAACGACTGTGTATTTGGCACGTTGCTCAACTTTGAGCTTATTTATTGCTTTTGTTAATAATTTTTCCAAGATAAAAACTATACCGAAACCATCTAGGATGTGTTAAGAACCGGTATGCAAAATTTCAGCAACATCGGTTGAGTAGTTTTCGTGGTTAGCGATTACAACAGTTTCAGCGACTCTGCTTTATAAATTAGTAAGATAAGATAAGATTGAGTTTACGAGTTAATTTGTATTAAAAAGTTATTGTTAGGTATCTGGATAACTACCCTATTTATCTATGTGTTGTAAATTTATATCGAAAAAATGAGCCAAACGACCAAGTACTAGAATAGTTTCAGTACCTTGTGTACTTTCTACCTATCTCTGACCTGGTGATCAACACTTTTATTACCTGTCCAATTTTCTGACCTAAGTATCTGTCAGATGCTGCCCTATTTCAGTTAGTGTGTTAGTTGTGGTACTTTTTTAAATCGATGTCACATCTATTTCCTTTACAAACTGACAAAACTGTCGTTGTTTTTTGCAACTACACATCTTTTTATAGACAAGAGTATTATTTTGTTTAAATCTGCTAGATTTATAAAAAACATTGTGCAAGAGGTAAGATACAAATCCATCTCTAACATACTGGGAGAGCAAATTCTTTAGATTGAAAAAAATTCATTTGAACTAAAGAAAATCTTTTTTAACCTTCATTACATTAAATATTTTGTTTATTTAAAGAAAATTTTTTAAGTTTGAACTAAACACTACTTAAGAATAATTTAATAAATCTTTGAAGTCATTAAAACATCACTGACTGTCTTCTAAAATTTCTTTGAACAGCAAAACATAATATTATAAATGACCAGTGAGTTGATGTTGACTATGAAATCTATAAATAAGCAACAAAATTTTATTTGATAAAATGAAATGTTATTAACAAGCAAAATGAGAACATGTCAAAAACATAAAAATCTTATTTATTTTAAAGATAATATATTTGAAAAAATAAAAATCATCTTAAAAATAATTAAGTTTATTTTTGTGCAAGTATATGTTTGTTTTTATTAACTACTACTTATTTTATTAAAATAAATAAATTTCACCTAAATTAAAAAAAATTTTTTTTTCCCCGTCATGTAATTTTTCGTAATGTTACGAAACGTTCGTTTCTAAAAAAAAGATTATAATTTTTTTTTAGTAAACGAACATCTTGTAAAATGTCATTAGTTACAAACGATATTTTTGACAAATAATAAAATATTTTTTTCTAGACAAAAATTATTTGAAAAAATTAAAAATTAGTAATACATTTAAAAAAAGGGCTTTGTCAAACTTACACTGGATCTTCGTAATCTAAAAAAAAAAGTCTTTTTTTTAAAACAAGATAAAAAAACTATTTCGATATAAGAACGAATTTTCTTCCCTAAAACTCAGAAATATTAAAGTACGAAAAAGTTTTTTTTAATTTAAAATAACTTTATTTTAGATTTGTTAAATATAACAGTCTCTGACGTTTAGTAAAGATATTCGTTATGTAAAGATTCAATTTGTTGTGCTTTGACCTTATTTTTTGTTATAACAAAATGATTTAATAATTTACTATAATATCAGTACAAAAGAATGTATTTTTAATTGAGTGAGAGAAAAATTTTTTGTATTAACAAATTACTTAATACAGATAAAAAAAAAAGATTTGTAATACCAAGAAAGTTTTCTTTTTTATTTGTACGACATTTTGGTTATTATATTCATGTACTATGTAGAGACCTTGATTATTTTAAAGTTTTTAAGAAATAAACCAGATGCTCATTTTACTAATATATAAGGAAAAGTCACTTAGATGGTTCTAATTGCTAACCATGAAGACTACTTGACCAGTCTTGCTAAAATTTTGCATACTGATCCTTGATACTTCCTAGATGGTTTTAGTATAGTTTTTATCTCAAAAAAATTATTAGCAATAGCAATTTATAAGCTCAAAGTTTTGTAAGGATACGCTGGCTTTTCACTTCAGTTCAGTACGATCCAATAGGTGGCGTATAAGTAAAATCGAAGCTACGTGCAATAGTAATACCTAATAGGTAAGTCTATTATATGCCCGAGCAAAGTACCGAATACCACAATCGATCATCTCCGTGTATGAAACCTAGATCTGGGAGTCAGGCAGCTCAATATCCCGGCTACTGATGACACTTTTCTCCAATGGAAAATCGACTTACGTCAAATTTCATCCTGACGCACCAAGATTAACGAGTACCATGAAAAAAAAAGGTTTTCTCAACACCAATACTTCTGTTGTAATACCAGGAAACGTCCAGTCAGAGCACAATCTGCTTCAACGCTTTCAAGGCTTTGTGGGTGTAATTTTAACTGACCTTGTGCTTCCAGAGCAAATTTTGCTACAACAGCTAGCCAAGGAAAACAACCCCGGGCAACCACATCAACTGTAAATTTTATCAACTGCCTTCTTAGTCCTTAGTGGCGCGCCCTAACGGCATACTTACAAAGAAGGTACTCTTTAAGGCCACTTCCCTGACCAACGGTGAACGGTTGGTTATCCAGGGAACGACCCAAAGATGAGATATTCTGTCACCAGCAGCGTACCTACCTCCAGAATGGCCTCTGTACACAGAGATTCTCAGTGTGAGTCAAGCTACCTGCATCCAGCTCTACAGTATCAAGAATAGTAATAAAGAATTACTGAAAGTTTCACTACTGGCCATTTTCAGGGCCATTACAGATTTTGACGTTACCTACATAACCATCAATGTCATTTGTTCGTTTAAGCGTCACCTAAGGTTAAACTACCTTGCCGACAACTACATTCTTACTACCATTTGCGGCAACAATTCGTCAACTAAAAGACTATATGAAGCCGGCTACTGTTAAAACAAGTCAGTCAAATAATGACAGACGTCACGAGCGGAGTTGTTCGTTACAAGGAGGGAAACCTTGGCGACCAATGACCCTATATTTTTCTCTTGACTATAAGCATTCAACCAGAAATCTAACAGCTATAAAGAAAAAATAAATTTTAGCAAACGGGACAGTCTCCAATGAGCAAGCGTTACGAACCAATCTCCTTACCTTCGATCACCAAAACTACTGAGTTCTGCAAAAAAAAAAGTGCTTTGGACAGCAACGTCTCTGGTATAACACCAGGAAACATTGGGAAAGAGCTCTACAACGAGCTCTAACACTTCAAATGTTGCAGTTCTTCTCCTGATTAGTCTCGTGCAATGTGTCCTACTCTAATAACCAAGAGTTCTCACGCAAGTGCACAGCAATTTTACTCTCTCTATGACCAGACTGGCAGTGGAGGGAGAACTCCTCCTACCTGTTCCTTTCACCAAAGCTCCCCTCACTCCAACAGCTAAAATATAATCTTATACCACATATACCAACGATGATAATAACCCTATAGGGTATTTATATCGTTAGTCTAATGTCCTCTTTTATAATAGTTATTATACATATTTATATTTAGCCACTATATATAGACATTTTTTTGGAGATCATTACATTTATTGATAAAAAATTACTGTTTGTCCTATAAATTCCATTTATTAATAGAATAATGTTATAATAAATATGTAATAGTTTTTGGTGCGGTCAATTCATAATAATACTTCTTATTCGTAAATTAACTTACTCTTCAAGTAAAAAAACTTATTTATAATGTACTCACACGCTTGTGCAGCAAATAATATGATACTTTTCTCACAACACCTTGCAGTAAGTATCATGGTGCGTTTTTTTTAAAGAAAAGCTGTAATCTCTCAACAATATTTTAGTAAAAAAAAACTAAATAATGTGACTAGAATTAAGTACAATTTGATAGAAATTATGCGTAGCACTACTACACTAGCTACCTTTTTATCTGTACCATGTCTGTTATTTTAGATAGTTCCCTGGTAGAAACGTTACTACTGTTACGTCGGCGAGACGTACTATTCAAGTTTAAGCTTTCGCTTAATAACTCGGGACACACGCTGGGCACGTTAGTGGGACGCAGAGCTAAAGGGACAGTTCTATCTAACGACGAGATACTTGCAAAGGGACTACGACTGTTGGAACGCAACTTGAAGCAATCAGTATGCAAAGAATGTCCCGATGCACTTATTTTGCGCACGGTGCGCCTAACGTTAGCTAGTTTTATCCAGAGCGATATACTAAAGGGTATCTCGTCCGAAATCTAGACGACGACAGCACCGTTGCCGCAAAAGAGGTTTGTTTCTCGCGACCGGACTCCGATGTATTAATACTGTCGCGAGTACCGACTTTTGCCTTAATTTTGTTGGTTCTTGCCCCGATAGTACCACTACCGTGGCGGATAGTGGCGTGCACGAAAAATAACTTATCAATTTTCAAGGGTCCACCATTACCAATATCGTGGCGGATATTGGTGCACGCGTAAACAACTTCAAATAATTTTTAAAGATCCTTGGGTACCAATATCGTAGTGGATATGGGTGCACGCGTAAACAACTTTAAATAATTGTCAAGGATCCTTGGGTACCAATATCGTAGCGGATATGGGTACACGCGTAGACAACTTAAAATAATTAATCAAGGATCCTTGGGTACCAATATCGTAGCGGATATGGGTGCACGCGTAGACAACTTTAAATAATTTTTAAGATTCCGGCTGAAAAGGGGTTAAGACGAAAAGAAAGAATACTAGGAAATTATAACTTTCACACTTACTTTTATTTCAATATAACTGGAGTACACGGCGAGCCAGTACGAGCCGAGGTAAGTAAAGAGGTATTTGCTACGCGCTCGTGGAGGACTGAGTGATAGCAGAGTTGGACTCTAACTATTCAGTCAACTGTTCGAGGGTGAAAAACAAAAATTAATTGGGTCCTTACGTCGTGGTAGACTGGGAGGTAGCAGAGGCGGACTCTTACTCTTTAGTCTACCGTTCGAGGGGTCTAAATTAAGAGAGTCTCTGGGCCTTTTTATAAGGAGTAGCGGACCTCGGTGACGCGCTGGTTCGATAACAACGCAGAAGAGCTTGCCGAGGGAAAATCTTGCAAAAATGACAATAGCCGAAAATCCCATGGGCTAGAACTACCCTAGTATAGCCACTCAGAAATTGGCACTTCCCACATCCGGTTTACTCTCCTCTTTGCGCTAAGAGAAGGGAAGGAGATTCACTTGCTCATGCCCTTCCTTTTCCTTTTACAACGAAGTTGACAGAATTTCAATATATTTTAACCTTAACATTATGACAGAATATTATTAATATTTAATAATGCTAAACATCGGTCGTTTGTTCAGCTAAGCTCATTGCAAAAAGAGCGGTGAAAATCGCTTAACAATTCGATTGATGCTAGGGTGAACAAACGATCGGTGATTCATTAATTAATACTACTACTTAAGCGCCAAAACGGTGGCTGCGGCCATACTAACTTATAATTAGTAGTGGTATTTATAATAATAGTAATAATAATAATAATAATAATAATAATAATAATAATAATAATAATAATAGTTTTAATAGTAATAATAATAATCGTAATAATGATAATAAAAATAGCAGTTGTTAGAACACTAGTGCTTTGCCTGTTGTGAGTTAACATAATTTGTTTTACCGGTAGTTTGAATGTTTATAATGTTACAAAAATAATACAGAATTTTGGTAGAATTTTGGTAAACATATTTTTCTGCTGCTAGTAGTTGGAGAGGAAGTCGTCTCGTGGTACCCTAGGGAATCAGAAACTCTGTTACCCCTATTGGAGGCAGGCGTACGGACTCTCTCTCCGAGTCAAGAAAAGGGGAAGGGTTACTTTCCGTTTTCCTTTACATTCGGGAAAAAGTGTTAGCAATCAACTAGATTACAAATTAGACTATTGCAGTATGTTTATGAAATTATTAATGTGATGCAAAAATGGTTACTCTGTAAATCATGAGTTTGCGAACTTGAATGGTAAAAATCGGTTAGTTCCTTGAAGGTTACTAATGTTGTGTACCAAATTTGTTATAGTTAATATGTAATGTAGTTGTTTGCTAGTGGTGTAGTATGTACTGGTTGTTTGTGACGATTCTGGCTTGTAATAATATTTTCGCTTATTTCTATGTATTAATTCTAAGCTATCCTAATGTTTAACTTTATGTTAATCTAAAAACATATTTGCATTTGTTATTTCAGTTTAACTGTTTCCAGTTGAACTTTTACATCTATGGTTGTCGAAAAATATTTTGTTTCTCATTTCCGGTCAGCATAGGCCAGCGTGCATGTACATAAATCATCATTGTGCTGCATGTATCAGTCACTTGCAGGTGATTCACCTCTCTTTAGATGCACGTTGGTCCTTGCTCAAGTGCTTTCAAAACATCATTCCTAGGGAATGAGCAGGGGAAAAATTATTGGTAATTTTTAGTTTACCGACGTTACACTACATAAACTGGCTAGAAACTCGTCAACATGTTATAAGCTCATTGACGCATCTACGTTGACGAGTTTCTAGCCAGTTATTGTAGTAGTCTTCTACAAGGGTTCGTTTATTTATTTTTATTGCTGCTATTAATGCGTTTAGTAAATGAAGAAGTGAGTAAGTAGTGATATACATAATAGTAGTTACAAACATAATAGTGTTACATACATATCGAAAAATCTTAAGTCTAAAAAACGAAGTAAAATGAAGATAGAATGATTAAACTTGTTTTGTAAGGTCTTATTATTTAACTCGTGGCTGTACAGCTTTAAGTTCTGAAATATCTCAAAATCAACTTGATTTGTTTAACTTAAAAGTGTATAAAGATAAGTCCCAAATTTCTCCAAAAGTTTAGTATCAGAGTTCTTAATGATCTAAATATTTGCATGGCTGCCATCGCTTTTGTAAAGAATTATAGATATTATTTGCTTTTTACATATGACCAATCAGTATTATACACATGTTTGTAGTTGAATATTATTATTCGTTAACAATTTCTTGAATTTATTGATTTATGAATTAAAAAACACAGAAATTACGTCTTCATTAATAGTGACCTTAGAATAACTTAACTTTTTTATATATTCCATTGACAGTTAACTTTTTAAATAATGAAACTCTAAATTAGCGTTCTTCAGTAATAAAAATATCTATTTTATAAGAAATTGATTCCATCATTACAAGTGTAATAGGCCTACGTGGGAAACCACTCGCAGAAAAAATTAAATCAGTAAAGATAATTATAGCACTAAATTACTTTGTATTGCATTATATTGTACTAAATTCTAGTCACATTATCCAGTTTTCTTTTATTAAAATATTATTGAGAGATTCTTACTTTATCTTTAAAAAAATGCACCGAGATACTTATCGCAAGGTGTTGTGGAAACAGTATCATATAATTTGCTGTATAAGCAAAAAACTGATGCAGAACTTTTATCAAGATTGAAGCTACAATATCCAAATTGACAAATAAAGAATTTATCAAGTGAGGAATCAGCTTTCTAGTGTAACCCTCACAGTTATCTCTTAAATCTTCCAGATTTTTAAGTAGGTAGAATATGTATTTGTATTTTTGTGGCGATCAAAACATAAAGATTGAGCTTCAGGACTTTGTAGCTCTGGTAATGAAAATGCGAAATAAGCAAAAAAAATTTTTAACTATACATTTTTCGTGAGTCTTAAATCGTTACAGCTTCAAAAATAGCCCTCTTTGTCGACTATACGGGAGGAACTGCAAATCAATAGCCTTTTAGGACCAACGACTATATTATGGCGTAAGGAAGACACGTTATTTTTCAGCATAATTAAATTTTTTTCACTTTTTACAGCTTATTGTTTGACCAAATAAACTGTATGAACTCTAAATAAATATATTTTTTATAAAAAGATTTTTGTTCTGAGAAGTGTCTAGAATACGTGTAAAATTTTCAACTTCATTTGTTTAACTCTACGTTTCAAAACACTGTAGTGTGGAATTTGGTGAGTCTCGGGCAAAGCCAAGACGGGGGGCCGCTAGTTATGTATACTATTTACAGGTATTAATTTTATGCACATTGTTAGGTTTTATTAGGAAAATGGTTGTTTAGTTGTCAAGATGTGCACGTGCATTTTATTCCAATGAATTATTCCTTTCATCTGAACATCTAAAATCTTTAGTGATAATATTTATGTGCATATATATATATACATATACATATATATATATATATATATATATGTATACATATACAACACATGTATTACAGATTATAGTTATGTTATTAGATATAGAGTTGGGAGACATGACGTACGAGCTGTCAAGTATGGAGTTCTACAAGTTTCCTACATTTATCGTAATCCAGAAAGCGGAAAAAAAGCAAATTGCTGCATCCAGCAATGGTCTTGCAGCGCTGATTCACTGACTCAATCTTAGTGCATCCCCTAAATACTTTTTCTTTCCGTGCAACTGCTTCTGACTACAGAAGCAAGCACAACCCTAACCCACAATGCTGCCTACTAGCTGTAACCCATCGCTCAGCTCCATGTTTCAACACAATCAATGTCCTTCTAAAGACCAGACAATCGTTGTCAACGTAGTTAACGGATGTCAAATTAAAGACTATGCTAAAATATGCCCAACAGATGTTCTTGGCTCTCTTGGATTGCTCAAGGTAGAATATGCTTCTACCTTAACAGCAAAGACCTTGCTGACAAATTAGTGCTAAAAAAATCTAGATTAATTGTTGGCTACTTAATTCTACGAATTAGACCATTTAACTAAAAATCTGTCCGAATTGTTATCTCCAATATTTAGTTGTGTATTCAAAATTTAGTAATTAAACAAGAACTCAACAAGCTAAAAGTAAAAATGGTATCAAACATACAACACATCAAATCTGGAATTAATCTACCTGAATTTTTACACTGGGTAAGTCTTAAGTGGCAAGTTTTCATTCACCCAGACTCAATGAACAGCGCTCTTTCAAGCATACAGATAACTCATGAAGGGATCTCGTATAATGTTCACTTGTCGTCGTCTAAAATGACTTGTGCAATATGTGCTCAGGAGAGACACGTAGCCAAATACTGTAATAAAGGAGTTACTCAAAACAGTAAACCAATATACAGTAGTATCACTACACCAAACAACTCTGGATCTGCTATTAATAATTTCAAATCAAATCTTCTGGGCCCCGCACCAATTCCCAATAACCCGGACGACCTTATCCAACTGGAAACTACGCATGCTCCTGGCTGGAATATAACATCTACTAAAGAAAACCAAGATAATACGTCTGCACCTCCTTGTATCAGCTTTCAAGAAAACTAGGATCTTAACTTTACGGTCTTGCCCATTAAAGTCGGGAAAAGACCCTCACTGGAGTCGACATGCTTAGAAGAGAATACAGTCAAGCCACCTAAAAACAGCAAAACTTCTGCCTAAGAGGAAGAAACCCAATCTCATTTAAAAGGGAAATTTTTTGAAACTCAAGATCCTGGCATTGATGACATAACTTTCCAACTTTTACTAGCGAAGGAATATATAGACAACAATCAAGATGAATACAGACTGGATTCCGAAAAAATTACTCACCTCCTTCTGGACTTATATGGAAAACCAAGCACTCAGACAACTTTCATTGTTCGCAAATGTACCCAGGACTTTGGAGCCTTGAAGCTTCTTTTAAGAGAGATCTTCTGACTCATAGAACACCGCAACTTAACGGCTCGTATCGATAAGTATGTAAAAAGGTTCAGATCATGTTTTTGACTCTGATAGCAGCCAAAGTGACTTTGCTCTTGAAGATATGACCTAATATTCTTGTTCTGCACTTAGTGCTAATCATAATTTATTTCTATGTATGATTTTGCTTTTTTAAATTTGTATTCAATTTTTATAACTCACTTCTTTTTAGAAACAAAAAAGAAAAAAAAAGTGACAGTCCATTCCTCCTCTACTAACTCAACTCATATTTATATTTCATTTATGCCATTTTAAGTGGCAAAAAATTTTGACGTTAAAGCCTGTGTAGAATCCTGGCTAAATGCTAACGAACAATTTTGTATTCCCAGACATTCGGGAAAGGGTATGACAATGCAGAAGAGGGAGGTATTGTTGTATTCATAAGACAAGAATTTGCGTTCAAGGAGTTCCACGTTAGGTCCACTTATCCAGCGGTGGAAATGTATGAACTACGCCTTAACGGCATTTAACCTAGCATTGATCTAATTATTTATTACGGAGCTCCCGATTTTATACTTTTGCAAGTACAGTGGATGAAAGTCGTGAAAAATGTTAATAAAAATCATCACGTCATGCTTCTAGAAGATTTTAACGCCCATAACACATCATGAAATTGTTTGGACAGTGACGCCAATGGCATAAGCTTAGAAAACGCCTACAAGTCACATAATCTTCTTTTGCACGACTTCAACTCCTACATGTACATTAACAAAAGCACAAACTATAAGTCCAATCTGGACTTAGTAATGACCTCTAGTAATATCAGCAATAATGTAAGCACATAAGTGACTGATGGAACCTGGAGTTTCCTGTATTCATAATGGTCTCGATTAAAACATACTTGTATAAAAAAAAATCGTTTAAATGAGACTCCACCCGTGTGGATTGGAATAGAGTTGACGAAAAGCTGGAAAAATGTTACAAACACCTACTTTTTGCAGACAACGAAAACTTAGCACCCAACGACAAACTTAATTTTTTTATGGAAACGGTTGCTAGTGCCATAACCCACAGCTCTCCAGCCATAAGTACTATTCCCAAGCGCAAATATGTTAACCCTGTTCCCTGGTGGGACAGTGACTATAACCATGCCAAGAGGTTTAGGCGATCAGCCTTCAAACAATTTCAGTTTTCTCTAGAACTAGACGATTTGATTTTGTGTAAAAGACATTATTCTGAGCTTAGGAGTCTACTCAAACGGAAAAAGAAAGAAAGTTTTTGTAAATTTTCTGAAAGCTTAGACTTTCGCAGTAACTTTTCTCACTTGTGGAATAGGTGTAAGATTCTCAAAAATGGCTGCCTAAGCGCTAAACCCAACTCTGTCAATGAAAACCTACAGCCTTGCAATCATCAAAACGCTATTGACAAACTGTGCCCTCCTTAGGCTCAAACAAACCCCAACTTCATTCCCACGTGCCCTCAAAATGTTCTTATTGGAAGCCATTTTACGTTTGTTGAATTTAATGTAGCGCTTGATAACAAAAAAGAAGGTTCTGCCTGGAGATGGTTGGAATAAACTTCGGCATTCTGGAAAGATTTCCAATCACGTACAAACTAGTCCTACTAGACATTTTTAATAAAAATGGAAATTTGGAAAAATGTCTTTGTCTTATTTATTCAAAAATCAGATGGTCACAACTTCGACCTATTTCTTTTACCTACTGTATTTGCAAACTGTTCAAAACCATCGTTAAAAATCGTATGCAATGGTGGGCTAAAATTCATTTTCTGATCCCAAGCAGCCAACATAGTTTCCGCAAAAGAAATTCATGTACGGACAAGCTGCTTAACTTTACCATGTTTACCGAATCAGCCTTTCAAGACAAACAGGACGTTAAGGCTATCTTTCTTGACGTCGAGAAGGATTTTGACAACGTTAACATCGAAATCCTTCTTCAAAAACTAGCGGATCTTGGATGTTTTTTTTTTAAATAATTAACTTTATAAAATTAATCACTTATGAACGTCTTATTTTTCCCAGCAACAGTCAAGACTTCCACAGATTATTGTACAAAGGCCTCCCACAAGGAGCTGTCCTGAGTCTCCTCCTTTTTTCTCTATATGTGGCTCAAATAACACAATATCTACCTGATTAAATCTACATCTCTCAATATGCCGACAATGTCGTGATTGTCATAAAATTAGAAACTGGAACAAATAACATTACCGTTCTCGGAAGAGCTATCTCGACTATAAATAAAAATCTTGCAATGATTGGACTTGATATTTCTGCTTTTAAATCCAAGTTTATACATCTTAACAGAAAAAAATATCATTTTAAAAACCAACATTTATCTTTACTGCAGAATGCGCTACCATCAATGAAGCCTTCAACTACATTTTAACTCACAGTAACAATAATTTTCTCATCCTCAGCGACTTTTTAAGTACCTCAAAAGGCCTTACCTCTATCAATACACACATAACTGTGAATCACTTAATCTTTGAGATAAAAAGTAAATATCTACTCTACACTAAGAACCCACACAACTACATCAGGTTCCATAATAAAAAGCTCTCTCGCACGGTCATAGTCACAGTAAATAGAATGCGCTCCAATTATCACAGGCTTGCGGAATCTCTATTTCGCAAAAATATAATAAGTGACCCAAACTGCAAGTGTGCTTACACAGATAAAAGCCTGAACCATGTAATATGGAACTGCGAATTATACGAAACGCATAGAACCACCGTACTCAAAGAACTCCAAAAAATCAATACGTATCCTCCCCTCAATATCAAAACTATAATAGCAGTTCCTAATATCAAAGCTTGTATATCTATTTAAAACTTTTTCAAAAAATGTAACTGACTGGTTTAACCTTTACCACTAAAGTATTTATTTTTAAGTTACTAATAAGACTACAACTTGATATATTTTTCTAATCGTAGAGCGTTAAACAAATATTTTTCAACCAGCGCTTGTACTACTTGTTAAACTACCATGTACATTAAAAATCCTGTAAACTTTCTCAAGACATATGTAAATTCTCTTATTTATAAAATCTGAGTAAAGTAAGTGTAAATACCTTCGAAGAGGTCACTACACTATAATATTTAAAAAAAAGTTATACTATTATATTATATATATAGCATACGGTTATAGAAGAGTTTTAAATTAAAAATTAAATTTAATATTGGAGAAAACATCCGTCTGAGGTAGATTTTAAACCCAGTTCTTCCACATGGAACGCCGATACGTAGACCGCGGAGCTAAGATCTAGAATGCCTTCACGTGTAAGAAACCTTATATTTGTCTTGCTGAAACTCTTTTAACTGTCTTACATTTTCAATCTTAACTATCAATTAATACTTGAGTAGTAATAATGTTTTTTTTCATATAATGGTTAAGTAATTTTGTTTGAAAAAACATTTGATCGAACGAAAAAAAAAATTTTTTTTTTCATGAATATCTAATTCATGAAAGTAATACAAAATATTAAGGAATAAAAAATTGTATACCTGAGAAAAAAGTTCCTGGATGTGCTAAAAGGTTTTGTCACCTGTTGCTACGTAAAGATTTCATGACAGATCATAAGAAATTTTCAGCCAAATCGATGTGCTTTTTATCTTGATGAATCCACTGAATAAAAACAAATGAATACTTTTTCAAAACTAATAAATAAATTTATCGGTATGTTAAAAAGACGCTTATTTCATGTTCAGAATATTTTTTTTACTTAAAAAAGTAACTTTTCACTTGTATGAAATGGCGTATGGTAACAACAAAATTATAACTTGTTGAACATGAAATACATAATTGTAGAGACTGGGTCATGGACTGCAAGTTCCCATATGCATAGCTGTCAGCAATTCCTCTTTACTCTATATCTAAGTACCATTAAGAATAACGCAATCACCTGACTTGGCGCTTAAGCATCGTCCACGAACTCTAGAGTGCATGCTTTTTGGCCCAGTCTTTTGGCCAGGTTTCACTCGATCTGAGCTTATATTTCTGATTCCACCCTTGCAATGCCTATAAGAAACTCAAGACCCTTCAGTTTTAACTCAGTCAGCTAGCCAGCCATAAACAAAAAGAGATCTTCATCCTCCCACCCCTTTTACATACACACCTGAAGGTACGTATTCATCACCTGAGATTCCATCGGGTCCTTATATAACGCGATCAAGTTGCAGTTTTGACTGTCACATTTCCTTAAATATTACAAAAACGTGACAAAAATGTTACATATCTTCCCCCGCAAGTAAAGTGACAGTTAAGAAGGCCCCTCCGTGATGGTTCCTGAACCAAGACCAGATGAATTTAATAGTTAAAAATCTACTGAATCCAATGATTTAAGTATTTATATTGCTTACCCTGCGAAATTTTTAAATATTAATTATTTAATGTAGCGCTTTCTAACACGCATTTTTATGGTGGAGCTCGCACACGCGATGAAAACAACTTTAAAACTCGAATAAATCAACAGTTCCCGTAATAAGAAAGCACACGTTTCGTAGAAAAAAAAATCCCTCTTTCGAATGACGCCTAGCAAAGTAAGTGTTACCCTGGAAAATTTCGAGATATCTCTATCCTGAAAAAATGACTATCACGTGATTGTCAACAGAATACATCGTAATCTGATTGGTCGTGAGTGACGAAAGGCGGTACATTTAAATGTACATATTTATGAGATTGAGTAGACAAGTGCTTGCTTTATCTTGCACCCTCAAAGACTAATCGAAGTCATTTTATCGCTTAGATTTGTTTTCAAAATTAAATCATTCTCTTTGGATTAAATAATCATTAGAAATATGTTTAATAAAAAAAGTTTGAGGGGTTGACGCGCGGAGCGCGCAGGGGTCGAAGCCCCCTAGTTCTAATGAAAATTAATCAAGTCATTGTACTTCCACAGGTTAGCCTATGTTCTCTTGCGTCAGTGATGCCAACTATACTTGAGTTTGCGAGCAAATTTGTGACCTATGACATGGGTTGGAATTTCTGCACGAGGGAGCCTCCTTCAAACTTGAACTTGATCGCGATATCGAAGGACTCGATCGAACCCCTGCTTCCCGCAGCGGTCATCTATCAACTTTCCGGTTGCATTTAATTACTGCGAAAAAGAATGTTGGTTAGCGATGTACTGTCCGTGGATCTACTTCGAGATTGTTTACAAATCATAATATTTTGCAAATAATACGCATTTCAAAAGAACATCAAAATCACG